>NC_092226.1:71855290-71880290 GCF_036320965.1 Panulirus ornatus | reverse complement strand
TGGACCACAGGTATTAGGCGATATTCAGACATAGACAAGTGACAGTAGACGTAATATTCAGACATAGACAAGTGACAGTAGACGTAATATTCAGACATAGACAAGTGACAGTAGACGTAATATTCAGACATAGACAAGTGACAGTAGACGTAATATTCAGACATAGACAAGTGACAGTAGACGTAATATTCAGACATGGACCAGTGACGTAGACGTAATATTCAGACATAGACAAGTGACAGTAGACGTAATATTCAGACATAGACAAGTGACAGTAGACGTAATATTCAGACATAGACAAGTGACAGTAGACGTAATATTCAGACATAGACAAGTGACAGTAGACGTAATATTCAGACATAGACAAGTGACAGTAGACGTAATATTCAGACATGGACCAGTGACGTAGACGTAATATTCAGACATAGACAAGTGACAGTAGACGTAATATTCAGACATGGACCAGTGACGTAGACGTAATATTCAGACATAGACAAGTGACAGTAGACGTAATATTCAGACATGGACCAGTGACGTAGACGTAATATTCAGACATAGACAAGTGACAGTAGACGTAATATTCAGACATGGACCAGTGACACTAGACATGATAACCAGACATGGACCACAGGTATTAGGCGATATTCAGACATAGACAAGTGACAGTAGACGTAATATTCAGACATAGACAAGTGACAGTAGACGTAATATTCAGACATAGACAAGTGACAGTAGACGTAATATTCAGACATAGACAAGTGACAGTAGACGTAATATTCAGACATAGACAAGTGACAGTAGACGTAATATTCAGACATAGACAAGTGACAGTAGACGTAATATTCAGACATAGACAAGTGACAGTAGACGTAATATTCAGACATAGACAAGTGACAGTAGACGTAATATTCAGACATAGACAAGTGACAGTAGACGTAATATTCAGACATAGACAAGTGACAGTAGACGTAATATTCAGACATAGACAAGTGACAGTAGACGTAATATTCAGACATAGACAAGTGACAGTAGACGTAATATTCAGACATGGACCAGTGACGTAGACGTAATATTCAGACATAGACAAGTGACAGTAGACGTAATATTCAGACATAGACAAGTGACAGTAGACGTAATATTCAGACATAGACAAGTGACAGTAGACGTAATATTCAGACATAGACAAGTGACAGTAGACGTAATATTCAGACATAGACAAGTGACAGTAGACGTAATATTCAGACATAGACAAGTGACAGTAGACGTAATATTCAGACATAGACAAGTGACAGTAGACGTAATATTCAGACATAGACAAGTGACAGTAGACGTAATATTCAGACATAGACAAGTGACAGTAGACGTAATATTCAGACATAGACCAGTGACAATAGACGTAATGTTGAGACACGGACCCAGTGACAGTAGACGTAATATTCAGACATAGACAAGTGACAGTAGACGTAATATTCAGACATAGACAAGTGACAGTAGACGTAATATTCAGACATAGACAAGTGACAGTAGACGTAATATTCAGACATAGACAAGTGACAGTAGACGTAATATTCAGACATAGACAAGTGACAGTAGACGTAATATTCAGACATAGACAAGTGACAGTAGACGTAATATTCAGACATGGACCAGTGACGTAGACGTAATATTCAGACATGGACCAGTGACGTAGACGTAATATTCAGACATAGACAAGTGACAGTAGACGTAATATTCATATATGGACTAGGGAAGTCGGACGACGACATTCAGACATGGACCAGTGACGTAGACGTAATATTCATACATGGACCAGGGATGTTAGACGATATTCAGACATGGATCAGTGACAGTAGACGTAATATTCAGACATAGGCCACGGCTATTAGACGATATTCCGACATGGACCATTGACAGTACACGTACTATTCAGACAGTTAGACGATATTTAGACATGAACCAGTGACAGTAGACGTAATATTCAGACATGGACCAGTGACACTAGACATGATAACCAGACATGGACCACAGGTATTAGGCGATATTCAGACATAGACAAGTGACAGTAGACGTAATATTCAGACATAGACCAGTGACAATAGACGTAATGTTGAGACACGGACCCAGTGACAGTAGACGTAATGTTGACATGGACCAGCGAGAGTAGACGTGATATTCAGACATGGACCAGAGACATTTGACGTAGTATTCAGACATGGAACCAGCATGACGCCAGGGACAGTTGGCTCGGCTGTGGCGACATTGTCAACAGGTCTGGCTTTGTTCGAATGTAGATAACGTCCACATGGTATCTGATACGGACGTGGCATGTTTAGTTCAAAGCAGACATTCCTGAGTTAATTTTAGCGTATCTTTTACTTTGATTATGTGTTAGGTAAGGAGTACATTGATGCATTTTCCTTCTTTTTTATGTTTTCTAAGAGGGAGGAGGTGATACAATGTTGCTTCCAGTCACTGCAGTGTTATATAGTAAGTATATGGATCGTTCTACCAGTACCTACTTTGTACCTGTGTCTGCTTTGTACCAGTACTTACTGTCTACTAGTACTTACTTTGTACTAGTACCTTATTTGTACCAGTAACTACTTTGCATCAGTAACTTCTTTGTACCAGTAACTACTTTGTATCAGTAACTTCTTTGTACCAGTAACTACTTTGTATCAGTAACTTCTTTGTACCAGTAACTACTTTGTATCAGTAATTTCTTTGTACCAGTAACTACATTGTACAATTTTTGATTCTGTACCAGGACCCACTTGTTTATGATTACCTGCGTCAGCACGTTCTAAATAACGTGACTCTTGTATTGCCACAGCCGCTACCTACCAGCAGGTACCTGCGGCCTCTCTCTCTCTCTCTCTCTCTCTCTCTCTCTCTCTCTCTCTCTCTCTCACACACACACGCACCTGCTGCTACAACCACCTGCTATGAGTTCCTTCTTGAGGTTACTGCCCCATGTAGATCTTACACTCGCCCACTACCAGACCTCATCTGCTGTAGGCACTCTCTAAACTGCTACCACTGCATATCTCCAGCCACAACCACTTGTGTGGTGGTTAGCATTGCGACCTACTAGTCTTATCGTGCTTGCGTTCGAATCCCGGACAGGGTTGCTGGTTCGCATAGCCAAAACTAGTGGTTTATCATACCGGTTGGAGTTTGGGTGTAGCGGTAAATGTTCCTGGCCGTGACGCATTCACGGGCCGCCCGGGGTGGAACGCCTAGGTTCGAATCCTGTTTGCGGGAGTCTGTTCTTTCCTCTTATGTGCGTATATACCCATGACATGTATGCGTATGCGTGAAATAGGTTATGAGACGGGGTTAACATACGTAAAGTGAAACTCATTCTCTCGGTAATAATCATAGTTCAGACATTTATTCGTTAGGGAAAAGGCAGCCCCGCCACCATCCACTAACGCAAGTAATACTAGTCAAACATTGTGATGGCTACCCACCTGGCGGGGTTAGCCAGCAGTACAGACAGTACGTGTGAGTGTGGGACACACAGCTAGACAGGGTGAGGCGGGCGGCAGGTCGGCCGGGGTTGTGACCTTGAAGACACGGTGCACGGAGGCAACGTGGCGTTGATCACACGCTGATGAAGATCCAGTGTAGTACTGAGGCGACCTTTACCTTCCCTTCCCCATGGCGGCGCGCCGTCCCCCTGGACCCGGGATGATGCCACTTGTCATGACAATACACACCACACCCCCCCACCCTTTCCCCCTCGGCTCCACCCTCTTCCCAGGTAACCCCCACCCGCCTCTCTCTCTCTCTCTCTCTCTCTCTCTCTCTCTCTCTCTCTCTCTCTCTCTCTCTCTCTCTCTCTCTCTCTAAAAACAGCGTTTGGAAATTCGGGTTGTGTGTGCGTGCGTGTCCCCACTTCAGTATGTGAGGGAGCAAGGACTGATTTCCTGCCCATGTCATTCATCCAGTTTCCGTTCGTCTGCCTCATGATATTAAAAAAAAGTGATCTGTTGACCTGAAATGAAATAATATAGAATGTATGAGACAATATGGTCGAGGTGTGAGTATACTCCTGGTCGTAACCGTCGACCCGACCGACCAGCCTACCAGGCATGTGGCTTCCCCAGGGCAGGTCAGGGGCGGGCGGTCGATACCTCAAGGTCAGGGTGGAGCGTGGGTGTCAGCTGGTACAGCAAGGTCAGGGTGGAGCGTGGGTGTCAGCTGGTACAGCAAGGTCAGGGTGGAGCGTGGGTGTCAGCTGGTACAACAAGGTCAGGGTGGAGCGTGGGTGACAGCTGGTACAGCAAGGTCAGGGTGGAGCGTGGGTGTCAGCTGGTACAGCAAGGTCAGGATGGAGCGTGGGTGTCAGCTGGTACAGCAAGGTCAGGGTGGAGCGTGGGTGTCAGCTGGTACAACAAGGTCAGGGTGGAGCGTGGGTGACAGCTGGTACAGCAAGGTCAGGGTGGAGCGTGGGTGACAGCTGGTACAGCAAGGTCAGGGTGGAGCGTGGGTGTCAGCTGGTACAACAAGGTCAGGGTGGAGCGTGGGTGACAGCTGGTACAGCAAGGTCAGAGTGGAGCTTGAGCCTAGCAACTTAACGTGTGTGGGCGGTTAAGTGAGATCAATAACACTGACGTTAATAATACATTCGCGTCCGCCGGCACCACACACACACACACACACACACACACACACACACACACACACACACACACACAGTTCCATATTTGTCTATTACTTTTTCTTCTTTTCCGTCATGAATATCTGTGTCTAATTTTGTCTCCGTTATTTTTTTTTTTTTCGTTTTTTCGCAGTGACAAGTCCTGGGGGTTCTCTCTACTCCTCTGTTACTCTCCCGGCACTACTTTCTCTCTCTCTCTCTCTCTCTCTCTCTCTCTCTCTCTCTCTCTCTCTCTCTCTCTCTCTGGTTACGCAAAAGGCTGAAAATAGCCCGGAGGAGGAGAGGCTAGCATAGTCGATGCGAGGACAGCCGTATTACACCTGGGCTTTGATAGGTTGGGTGCCTTGGGAAAAGACGGGAGTGGGGTGGTGGTGTTTGGCTTGTAAGGCCGTGGCTTCTGTTAAGGATGGTGTGGGGTTGTTGGGTGTGGGAGGAGGGTAGGGATGGGGAGGTTTGTTGTGTGGTGGTTAGGTTATGGATGGGTGGGGCTAGGTTGGGGACGGCCGGGACCGAGTGGTTGCCTGGATAGGCTGGGGTTAAGACAGATGGTGTGAGGATGGGGATGACTTCGCATGGGACGATTTTAGAAAAGAGAGAACATTTACCGTGACATTACTGGTGGGTTGGTGAGAAGTAAGATATCTGGGTTTATACGTACGCTCGAACAGGGACGGAATCCTTGAATATTAGACCACTGGACGCTTAGGGAGTCGAGGATATTTCAGGAAAATCCCTCAAGGAATGATGGGAAAGTGGCTTACGAGCGGAAGGATCCAAGTTTGAGACGGTGAGGAAAGAAGCGTTTGGATTTCGCGGAGGGTAACACGCGGAGGAATACATGATGAGCGAGGAGCAAAGGCGGTTATGTACATCTTTCAGCTGCGGGAGGTAAAGTCATGGGTCAGGGGACGTGCTCTCCCTGACGAAGTGGGCAGCTGTTCACCCCCTTACTGCAGCTGGTGGGGTCATAGGTCACGGGACGTGCTCCTTCTGACCTGACCAGAGGTCTCTACTGCAGCTGGTAGGGTCATAGATCTAAGGAAATTGTCCTTCCTGACTTCTACTAATGTAAAGATTGGGGATTCCTTCCTTCCGTCTTATCTTCCAACATCATTTTACATTTTTGGAAGCGCCGTGCCTCTCCGTTTTCTCCACATTTCCTTCGTCAGTGTTGCTTCCCTACACCCACTCTCTTTCCTGGTCGTGTGGTGAGCGGGAGCCCTTGTCAGTGTGTGGTGAGTGTAGCCAGGTGGTGCGGGGGTGTGTGGTCACCCAGTGTAGTGACCTCCGGAGCTTGGCCGTCCGCCAGACAACTTGTCCTGCTTGACCGTCCGATCTGGAGGCCCACTTGAACCACGCCTCACCAGGGACACAGGAGACACACGTATATATATATACACCCAGACTACTGTGGTGCAGTGGTTAGCGTCGCTGACCATGAGTCATGCACGGGACAGCGCCAGGACTCGAATCCTGGGCGTGGCAGTCAGCGGACATTGAATCCCAGCTGCTTATCCT
Organism: Panulirus ornatus; assembly: GCF_036320965.1. NCBI lineage: Eukaryota > Metazoa > Arthropoda > Malacostraca > Decapoda > Palinuridae > Panulirus > Panulirus ornatus. Next base: position 71,874,106 of record NC_092226.1, on the reverse strand, counting down.
CGCTTAAACATGGTCAATGAATGGCTACCAGGCATTAATCAAAATGTGTGTGTGCACATATGTATACACACTTGTGTGCATGTCTGTGCGCGTGCACTGGAGTACAGACATAGTATATGTTTGCAAGGTTAAAAGAAGGGGCAATATGAGTGTAACTCACTCTCTCTCTATCTTTCTCTCTGTCCCGTAACACACAGTAATCACTCGTAACGAACACCGTCCATACCAACGCTAGATACATAGCCATAACTTCTCTTCCACAAACACGCGGATTCACTCCAGAAACCGACTGACAGACATGACACAGACGGGGAGGCTTAGGGACGACACAGACATACGATGGTACAGACAAGCGTGCATAAACAGATTACTCACAGCCAACGAAGAACACACCTTACAGTTTGACAGCCCGCAGAAATACACCAGTAAACATAATATGCTGACAGACCCACCGCATAAAATGCTGACGGAAAAATGTTTCCAACATGCTGGCAGACCCCAGAGTGTCCCGCATTGGCAGGCACCAGGGTGGTCAGTGTTGGCAGGCCCCAGGGTAGCCATTGTTGGCAGGCCCCTGGGTAGCCAGTGTTGGCAGGCCCAAGGGTAAGCCAGTGTTTGTAGGCCACAGGTTTCCTTCATTGCCAGGCCCCCGAGTGGCCAGTGTTGGCAGGCCCTAGAGTGGCAAGCGTTGGCAGGCTTCAGGTTGGCCAGTGTTGGCAGCAAGGGGCCGTGTGTAGCACGCTCTCCCCATCTACCATTGAGGCATTATCTGTTCATCAGTGTCGTCAATAAAGTCGGACGTTTGATATAAACAAGACTTGAACCTGACCGTGACCTGACCTGACCTGACCTGTTGGCTGGACGTGTCCTGCTCTCCACATATTCCATGACGTCACCCCAAGACGGCCACATCCGTGCAGTCAACAAACGGCAAATGACGCCGTTAGGTAATACCGTCCCCCTCGCCGGGCTCTCCTCTCTCTGACCCGGCCTCAGCACATGGGCCACATGCGCACGAGAAAGAAAGAGAGAAAGAAAGAGAAAGAAAGAAAAAGATGTAAAGGGAGTTTGCGAAGAATAGGATCAGAAAAATTATTTGGACCTACAACCTCAACTTTAAGTGTCGGTGCGTAGCTTTAATATGGCCCTGGAAGTCCTGCCTGAGAGAGAGAGAGAGAGAGAGAGAGAGAGAGAGAGAGAGAGAGAGAGAGAGAGAGAGAGAGAGAGAGAGAGGAGGGGGGGTTGTAAGGATCGATCGACTCCCGTGCGGCAGGGCGGGTCATTGAGCTCAGGTCGTGCTGGTGTTATGGAGGCTTAAGTGTGTGTCCACTACTGTACGTGGTGATTGGTGGTCCACTACTGTACGTGGTGATTGGTGGTCCACTACTGTACGTGGTGATTGGTGGTACCATACTGTCCACCACACTGCCGCCACTTGACTTTGGCTACCACCACTACTATAATCACCTCTACCACCAATACATTCAACCTTCCTGCCACTTCGTTATCAATCACCACCTCCACACTCACGACTACCTCGACACTCTCTTGACACAACCACCACACACACACACACACACACACACACACACACACGTGGAGGAGAAATTAGACTGTGTTGAAGACATGTGTGATGGAATGTGGTATGTGAGGACGACTTGTGCCGGGAGATGATTAGAGGTAGGGAGTACAGACTGGCTCGTAGAGAGTAGAGGCTGGGAGGGAGAGAGTTACACAGGTGTTAGGAATAGAGGAGGAAGTAGGGAGAAAAATAGGAGTGTCATTGAAGGAGCAGGGAGGTGTGGTGTGGCCAATGAGGTTTGTGGTAAAAGTCGCGTGAGGACGAGGAGCGATTCCCGCAGTGGTTATATGTAATTTCACAACCCCAGGAGAGAGGGGTTGTGTTTGCGCTCCTGGATGATGGTGGAGGCGCGTACGTAGAGGTGGCAGGTATGTAGCTACTCCTTGGTGCTGGATCCTATGAGAGGGGGATTGCTGAACCCTCGGAAGATGAGGATCTCACGACGGATGGTTCGTGTGCAATATCCACGCACCTGTGCACGTTGTCAGGGAAATGGATGACCTCATGTGGTGCACTTTATATAGGGAACTGAAAGGTAGATTTTTGCCATGGCGTGTTATGATGTATTTTGTACGAGACTCAGACCTCCGTAATGAGCGTTCCTGACCGTGGCACACAGTCACGGGCCGCCCGGGGGTCGGGCGTATAGGTTCCAATCCTGGTTCCGGTAGTCGGCCCACAGTCAACCCAGCTGTTCACCCACCCATAAGGGTTTGGTTGATAAAGTGGATGTCTGGCTCAGGCTATGGTATATATATATATATATATATATATATATATATATATATATATATATATATATATATATATATATATATATATATATGGCCTCAGTTCCCCGTATCGTCTCAGTTAACATTAAAAAAGATATATTCAAAATATAGTCTGAGAAAACGAAGGTATAGAAGGGAGATATTTCCGATCGGTTTTATATCTTTCGAGGATACTTTGATGCTACTGTGCAGCCTTCGCGTTTTTTTCTCATGGGTGGGTGAGTGACGTGTGTGAGACGGGATGATTATAGGGTTAGGCTGCAAGATAGACAGTCATTCTACCACACTACTAGTATGCTGCAGCCTCTTCCGGTATGTGAATCACGCGCTCCCTCACTTGTTTTTCTTTTTTGTCCATGATGCGTGATGATCTGTGTTTATACAAATTATATATATATATATATATATATATATATATATATATATATATATATATATATATATATATATATATATATATGTATATATATAGCACCAGGAACGCTTGATGAAAGACCCCATTTCCTCACGTCTGTTCTCTTGCTGTCATGTGTAATGCGCCGAAACCACAGTTCCCCATCCGCAACCAGACCTCATATGCCTTTCCATGGTTTACCCCTGGCTGCTTCAAAATGCCTTGGTTCAGTCCATTGACAGCACGTCGCACACCCCTGTATATCACATGACTCCACCTCATTCTGTCCCGTGCACGCGTTTCACCCTCCTGCACGTCCAGGCTCCGAGCACTGAAAATCTCCTTCACGCTATCCTTCCTTCCTCCTCTTTACTCTCTCCCGAGATGCGTCGCCAGACGGCGTCCTGGTTATGGCTACACTGCGAGCGAAAAGTCACCGTCGGGAAAGTAGTATAATGGGAGTACAATCCCCCCCCCCCTGGTCCATGGCGTGTCTGCCACTTACTCCTCACCTGTCGACCTACTTACTTCTCGACCTACTTACCATCCGAATCCCGGATGCGGCACTTGGCCACATCCAACCCCAACTGTTCATCATTCCTTTCGGAGCTGATCGATAGATGGGAGCCTGGCCTACGCTAGGGTGTGGGTATGTGTCTGTGTATACACACATGAGTAGACATGGTACATGTATACAAAGTTAAGTGGCGGGGCAACAAAGAGTAATCACACATGGGCTTCCATGGTGTAGCTGACAAAGTCTGGTATCTCTCTCTCTCTCTCTCTCTCTCTCTCATATATATATATATATATATATATATATATATATATATATATATATATATATATATATATATATATATATATATTCTCTTTCATACGTATTCGCCATTTCCCCGTGGTAGCTAGGAAGCGTAAGGAACAGATTACAGCCTTTGAGGGAAAATTCTCACTTGGCCTCCTTCTCTGTTCCTTCTATTGGAAAAGTAGAATTGGAGGGGAGGGGAGGATTTCCAGCCCCCTCGATCCCACCCCTTTTAGTCGCCTTCTACGACACGCATGGAATACGTGGGCAGTAACCTTTCTCCCCTGTTCCCAGGGATATGATGAGCGTTGATGAAATGGCCTTGATTAAGGCATTCAATTGCCTGTGTCGTCTCAGCTGTGTATATAAAATCAACGGTTGCGAGCTCATGAAGCGAGGCAAACAGGTGTTGTGGTGGTGATGGCAGGACACAAGTGTGGCATGATCAAGCGCGAGGCAGCAGCAGCAGCTGCTGCGGTAGTAACAAATACCGAAATGTTTGCCACAGGCCAAGAGAGAGAGAGAGAGAGAGAGAGAGAGAGAGAGAGAGAGAGAGAGAGAGAGAGAGAGATGACACAATTGCTACGTTTGTTTTTACTGCTCAAAGTAGCGTAATTCGTAGGAAAAATGATTATATGATTACACTGAATGGAACTAGGACGGTGAACCATCTCAGTCTCACCTCTCTCTCTCTCTCTCTCTCTCTCTCTCTCTCTCTCTCTCTGTATAGTCGTACGTACGTATCGTAAAGCTTTTTTTTTTAATAATAAAAAAGTCTTCTTTTTTTCCTTGTTAAATACAACTGAGAACTCGTCGACAGATATTAAATCTCTGAAATTTTAAGACCTTCTGATGAAAAGTGACATCTTGTTTTTATCCTATTGTTTTTGTTTGTTTTTTCCCGGGTAAATACAATATATTTTATCGCTCCGGGTAGATCCGGACGTACGCACAGAGGTTAGTGTTGTGGGCATCATGGATAGCTTTGAAGACATCAGAACATTTTTTTTTATTATTGCCAGTTACGGATATTAGTGGACGTCATTTTTTCTCGAGGTTGAGTTCGTCATGAGGGAGTGAGTTGGGGAAGGACATGATCGAATGTTCTCGACGTCCTCCTCTTCCTCCTCTTGGTTGAGTGGTCGGTGCGAGTGCGTCTTGGTCAACCCCGTGTGATGCACCGTTATCTTACGTCATATCCGGATGCATGCTGACGTGGGTCACCCGAAACGCCTCGCTGATCAGCTTAGGGGAGGTCAAAGGTCAAGTTTTGGTTTATTTTAAGTTTTAGGCCCGATTCTCTCAAGTCACTATTTGATGTAAGGTCATATAACTTAATGTACGGATGCATTCTGATGAGTGCTTTGGCATCCAGGTGAAATAAGGTGGCCCTTTCGCATCACTGGGGTCAAAGGTCAAGTCTTGGTTAAGTTTCAGATGCGAGTCTGTTTCAGCTTTATCGAACTTAATCCCCAGAGGTCTGTTGATGACCGCTTTACCGTCATACCGTAAGTAGTTTACCCTTACGCCCTTAGTGGCTTGTTCTGGGGTCAAATATGAAGGTCACCTGCACATATAGTTGAGACTGGAGATGATATCGCTTCCGTGCAATGATTTAATTGGGTGTATTTCATTGACACTTTGCATGGGTGTTTCTCTCTTGAGCTTTCTTAAGACAAGAAAGGTCCCTGTCAGTTTTGAGGTCACCGGCATTCGCACAATGCCTGACACCACTCCTCCTCCTCCTCCTCCTCCTCGACATCTGCCTCAGACGGTATCTGGTGTTGTGTCTCTTTCGTTTACATGATCGAACACCCCACCAAACTCAGGTCGCCCCTGGCCGAGATGCCACGCCTCAGACGGGCCATACGTATGACAACATCAGTATATTCAGATCGAATCAGAATACCCTTCTGATTCTTAGCAAAACGATTCGTCAACAATCTATTATGAATCCTCAGCCAACCCGCGGGTTAAAGACCGGGCAAGAGTTACATTATTATTCTGCGTTGTGAAGGCAACGACCACACCGGCCAGGAGGTAATGACAGCAGCTGGTGACTGTGGGTGGGAGGCACCATGAAAGATTCACCAGTCTTACACGGGCAGTGGCAGGAACTGAGGGAAGTTTGGTACTGGAAGCCTGAATATTCATGAAAATGATGGCTCGGGGATTTGCTCTAGCTGCTACTCGACCACGTTTACATGTTAAATGTTCCCGCAGACAGACGTCTTTACTTTCTCGTAATTTTTAAAAAGATAGAATGGTTATCCCTGGCGGTGAGGAGATGAGGAATTTTTCTACCTACGTGTTCCCTGCGTGTCGTATGAGGCGAATAGGAGGTTAGGGAGCTGGAAATCCTCTCCTTCCAGTATTTGGTCCTAAAAGACGGAAAATAAGGAGCCAAATGAGGAGTGCTCATCTTCCTCGAAGGCTCAGCCTCGAGTGTCTGATTCCATGTGGATGTAAACAAGATGAGGGGTGGTAGGTAGTATGTTTTAGGACAGGTGAAAGGCGCGCACGGGATGGAGTAAATTGGGGCAATGTGGCATACAGGGGGTGACGTGCGGTCACAAGACTGAACCAGGGTATTTGAAGCGACCTGAGGAAACCACGGAAAGGCCCGTGGGGCCTTTTGGTGGATAGGAAGCTGTGGTGTCGGTGCATTACCCGTGAGAGCTAGAGGAAGGATGTGAAAGCATAATACCTTTTATTCGTTTGTTCCTGGCGTTACCTCGCCAACACGGGAAACGGTGAGCAGGAATGAAGGAGACAAGAAAAGAATGGATAAATACTGTCATTCAAATTCTCAATCGTTGGGTTGGGAGAGGAATATTCTGCGTTCACGCGTCAAGTCACAGGAGCATCGCACTGGATTATGAGAAATGCTCATTTCCACCAATGCATCAAGTGCTGGGGTGGCTGACGACGAGATAAGGTCTGAGGTATGGCCTCCACGTTTAAAGTCCTTCGTCACCACACGCTTTACTGGTGTAGAGGGAACTGTTCCTCTAATGAACACGTAAGGAACCCCTCCCTCTATATGGTTCAGTCTCTGTCCCGAGGCAAGAGAGTACCTTGCCTCGTCTCCTTTACCCCTACGTGGGTCATGCCGCCTCCAGAGGAGCGAGGGGTGTTGGCAGTAGACCGTAAAGGACGCGAGGCGGTGGAAGGGAGGGATGAGGTAGGTTTGGGTAGCAGCTGTTGGGATGGGTGAGGTGGTGGGCAGGCAAGCAAGGGCCGGGAGGGGATATGTATGGTGGGATGTCCCCGCACCGCGTCCCGTGCGGCATCCCCCAAGGTCACCACTGGGTCCTCTTGTATTGAGCCGCCCTCAGCTACCCTGGTAGTGCAGTTGTAGTCAAGTTATCAGCACAGAATGTTAGGCGTTGATATATATATATATATATATATATATATATATATATATATATATATATATATATATATATATATATATATATATATAATGCAACAATTCAGAATGTTTAAATTTTATCCATATTTGGTTCGATTCGTTCAGATTGGGCTAGGTGATGCGTAGTTGGTTGCGTAATAGGCTGCCTTTTCAGCATTTTATGGGATTTTTTTTCCTAACCTTACGCAACACATTTCTTCAAAGCATTTCGTCATCTTGAAGGCAAACTGTAGCTCATACAGAAAATGGAGTTATGTTCCGAACTTATCGTGGAGTCCATTGTGAGTAGAACGAGGTAGCCTTATATATTTATATATATATTTATATATTTAACGATGATAGAAGAAAAAAGATATGTTGAGCGTCGTGGCTTGCATCGCTCCCCATGAATGAGGAGCCCGACCGAGCAGCCGGCATACAGCCAACCCAGCTGTCCATCCTCCCCTTTGTGGCTGGGGCCCGAGAGGCGCATTACTAGGCTACTCTGGTGCATATGTTCGTATATGTGTAGCATAACTAGGCTACCCTGACGCATATGTTCGTATATATGTAGCATAACTAGGCTACCCTGACGCATATGTTCGTATATGTGTAGCATAACTAGGCTACCCTGACGCATATGTTCGTATATGTGTAGCATAACTAGGCTACCCTGACGCATATGTTCGTGTATATGTAGCATAACTAGGCTACCCTGACGCATATGTTCGTATATGTGGAGATAGATGAAGATATATATATATATATATATATATATATATATATATATATATATATATATATATATATATATATATATATATATATACTCTGTTAAAGAATTTGATACAATGATGAACACTTGTGTTCTCAGTTCCTTAAAGCAAGGAAGTTTGAAGGTAACTTTGCTTGAGGAAGTATTACTGCATTGCAAAAAAAAAAAAAAAAAAAAAAAATTATAATAATAATATAAGAACAAACAGGTAAAGCTTCTCTCGCTTCGTTGCCATTCATTAGATGTGGAGTGTTTCACTGACTACTTCCTCCGTGTCGGTGCTCATTTAGACGCGTCGATGGACTGACATCACTTACGGGGCATACCATAACGGTTATAACCCAACGCTGTCCTCGTTGGAGGCAGCAGAGGCTCCGAGTTGTGAGGCAGAGCGTTTTACAGACCTGTAATGGCGTCGCGTCGGGTCGCTGGCGTCTCATAACCAGTGGGACAAGAACCCTGAGGGGCCAGTTTTGGGCGGACCAGACTCTCTTTGCAGCCGGATGTGTAACCACTGAAACACGAGCGTCGTTGCAACCCCTTGTACAACGGCACAACCCCCTACTACGACGGTACAACCCTTTAAACATAACCTGCACAGTCCCTCATTATTTCATCACAACCTTGATCGCGTTGGTACGAGTCCCGTGAACACGACGACACGACCCTTTGAGTACGATGACAGGCAGTCGAACGTAAACATCGTAGCGCCGTATATTTGCCGTTCGACACACCTACAGAACTCCCGCTCTCCACCCTATTATGCCACCGTCCTCAAGATGGCTCGGAGGCGTATTAGGTGCATTTGCTATTTTTCTCCGTTCGAAATCAGTCAAATCAGTCTTTATCCTTTTGAATATTCTTGCACTGTTGCCTTAGAATTTGATGATGATAGGTAAATGATAAGTTTTATAATCTCTCAACAAAATTATATTCTTCAGCGTAGCCCACTCGTGTAGTTATCCTTTTTTATTGGAATGCTACGTTGAGCGTGAGGTGTACGATTTTAAGGACGTGTTGGACAGCTGGGTATGAACCCAGTGGGTCCCGCAGGCTTCGTGTCGGTCCTCGGTTAAAAAAGAAAAGGTTCTGCCCAGACGGCGTACGTGTTACGTAGGTATTCCGCTTCTTCTCACTCCTTGTGACTGGAATTTAGATTTATTTTTGACTTCCCACAGGACGTAAATGCTTGCCGGATATTAGTAGCAGGTGTTCTCTCTCTCTCTCTCTCTCTCTCTCTCTCTCTCTCTCTCTCTCTCTCTCTCTCTCTCTCTCTCTCTCTCTCTCTCTCTCTCGTTTAATTCGCAATTGTTCCCGGAGTTCCAGCAGATACTGATCCAGTCTCGTCATTTCTCGTCTAGGCAAACCATTCCTCCGCTTTGGAATCCCTCCCTCTGGAATGATGGTGATGACTGGCTATAATCGCGACATGAAAAGCCCTGAAATAGAATGAGTCATTCTTTAGGGCAGCCGCTGAGGGTTCGTGGGGAAGGTTTCATCATGTTTTCTTTGTTATTCGAACCATATGACAAGATTAGAATTGTTCTTTGTTATTCGTACCGTATGACAGGATTAGAATTGTGCTGTATGTCATTATCCAAGAGACTGAATATGCAAAGTTATGTTTAGAGAGACGCGAGAGTTGATGCCTGACGAGGGTTGAAAGTCAAGAGGACTTTTCTGGAGTGTTAGTGTGTACGTGGAGCGGAGGATGTTGGAGGTGGAGGGGGATTATCCTGAACTGTGGTCATAATCTTGAGGGACGAAGTATCGTCTCAGTATCTTGCTGAGGTATGTCAGACAATGAAGTCCAGGTAATACAGTGAGGAGGAATATGTCCTCTTGTAGATGGTCGTGTACTGAGTTACAGAGGAGTCCAGGTAATACAGGTGAAGAGGATTATGTTCCTCTGTAGATGGTGTTGTACTGAGTTACGGAGGAGTTAGATAGTGAAGTTAATTTTGAACGTTTATAATTAAGATTAGTGACGTAATGGTGCTTGTACAAGGTGCAGAGGTTTGCCATAGGAGCAAATTTATGTGTATTCTAAATGTCTTCTGTTTACCCAATTGCCTTTCCTCCCGTAGCGACGTAGTGACAGGAACAAGCAAAATATGGCCTCGTTTGCTCTCGCGTGCAGCCCCTGGCTGTCCTCATGATATCATATCTTAATATTCTTAATATTCTTAATATTCTTGGGGTTATCCCCCACTTGACCGAGACGGTGCGACACGTGTGTGATGATGACTGGCCTTTGACTTAGCTCGTACGAATCAGGTCAGAGGCTAGGGCATCATACCCAAGGATCGTCCCGTCTTTCTGAAAGAGCTCAGGATAAGGATGATTGTTGTGAAGATCAAGACACTTGACCCACACACAGACGAGACGATGGCTCATCAAAACATTTCACCGCTTCTGGCTGGCGGTGGGTGGGATTACCATGTGTGTTACGGAGTGATTTGCCCCGTCTCTTAACCTCTTATGCATGTGTATCTGTGTACTAATATGTTTTTACTCCTGTGTGTCTACACACACACACACACACACACACACACACACACACACACACACACACATCGACGAATCCCGAAGAGAAGATGAATACTTCTTGGGTTAGGTGTAGGCCGACTGCCACGCCCTGGATTCGAACCCATCCGGGTTCGTTCCCGGGCGGGCCCGTGCTGTGTGTGTGTGTGTGTGTGTGTGTGTGTGTGTGTGTGGTTATTATTACGTATCAGCTGGATTAGCTGTCGAGCAGACCATCACACGGCTAGACTAGAGAGAGAGAGACAGCAGCGCACCTTATCCCCTCCATTTACACAAGGTGTTGGCAGCTTGCTGGTAACTATGCTTCCCCACATAATCTTCCGGGATCACTCGTGGATAACCCTCGTAAAAAAAAAAAAAAGAACTTTGAACAGAAGCTGACGACTTGTTTATAGAGTTTCTATATCTCCCCGGAAGATGGCTCGAGAGTTTCTATATCTCCCCGGAAGATGGCTCTGCGGCAGCCATTTGTTCCAAGTTCAACCTGTAACGAACGCTTTGACATCACGGGTTCGGTACGTTACCTTCATCATAAGTCTGTGATTTGGGCTGTCATTTCCGCGACCGTACATCTACGTACCTATTTCCAGGACCTTACGAACGTAACAGACGCCGAGGGAAGTTCATCCTCCACATGAAATTACAAGAATTGCTTGCTGCTACAAGAGTGGCTTGAACAGGCCCAGTAATATGGTTACTTTTTCCATTGATTTGCTACTGCCTCTTTAAACCCGTCGAATTCAGTGTCGTACGAACAAGAAAGAATCATAAACATGGCCCTGGTGGTCTTTTTTTGCTTTTGTCAAATGTCAGAGGTCGCGCCTTCTCATGCAAGGGTCGTATTATCGTACCTAAATAAGGGGTTACCTACTCGGGTTACCTATTCACAGGTGTGAGCTTTCCCAACGAACAATGGAACTTTGTAAACGCATATGCCATCAAGATGCTGGTTGCACTCGGTAAATGTCTCATGATGTAGCCTAGCTGCTGTACACTCGGTTAAAATGTCTCATGACCTAGCCTAGCTCAAATTAGTTTTAGGAACGTCGATAACATGTCACCAGACGCCCCTCCTGACCTAGCCTAACTTGGCTTACGTAAGGTTGGGGGGACGCTTGTCGATAATACTTTCACCAGACGCCTCCAGACCTGACCTAAACTGGCGGAGGTTCGTTTAGGAAACGAGTCATTGATGCGCTGGCCAGACGCCAACAGATCGTAGCCTAACCTAGCCTAAAGTCGTTTATGTTAAGGAGCATGGCAGCAGCGGTGCATTCACTTAACGCCTCTTGACTTGACCTACCCTAACGTGCGATAGCTTTGGCGAGGTTAGGAGAAGTCTGGAGAGGGGTCCAGATAAAGACTACCAGAAAACGAGTTGCTCATGGTTGAATATTCTGTCCTCTTCAGTTTTGATAACAAACCAGCCACTGACTTTCCCGATGTTTTGGAAAATAAAAATGCTGCCGGGAGACAGTCTTGCCCAGCTCTTTTCCCACGTATAACAGTAAAGTTTTTTTTTTGTCGGGGAGGGAGTTGTGTACTCATGTTGCCTTGTGACTTAACCTTGTGAACACGTATCTTATCTTCGCCCCTCTGTACACACACACACACACACACACACACACACACACACACAAAACAGCCTGAGCCGGGTATCCATCTATCGGCCAGCCCCGAAGAGGGGGAGGAACACATGGGTTGGGTCTAGGCTGACTGCTACACACATCCAGGATTCGAATCCCCTGTGTGTCCGGCTCCGGGCTGACCCGTGCTGTTTCACGGTCACCAGTAACACATACCGCTACACCACGTAGGTCCGTTTGTGTGTGTGTGTCAAACAATGCAAGAGGACGTGATGTTTGCTTCTTGTAACGGGCTTTTTTTTTTTTTTATTTATCTGATGACAGTAAGCGTTATATACTTAATCTAACCCTTGGGCACGATTGTGATATGTTGTGTACAATGGCGTGGCCTTTAACCCGAGCCTTAAGGGTTAACTCAAAGGCTAAGCCATTATGCCCCTAGGCCGCATCGTCATGCTTGAGGGTCGCAATACCGTTGTGTTCAGGGGATACATTTCCCCCTGGTGGTCGCGGGTGCTTAAGTTGGCGGGTCAGACCAGGATAGGGGGGAGGGAGGAGGGGGCTGAGGCCTCAATGTCTCCCTCCCGCCCTGCCTACACCAGCACCACTACTCAACCACCGGACTGGGTCGGCCTCTCGACCACTCACCAGTGCTTGGTGGCTCGGGTTGCCCCAGCACGTCGCCTGGTTTTAGTGGTGTTTGTCGCATATTTAGCAACCTTGTCATAAACCCGTCAGGTAGCCTGCGTCACACTTCACGACTGGTCTGGGTAAATAAAGCGTACTCAGCGCCTTGAGTCTCATGCCAGAGGCTAGATCCGTCATGCTCCATGGTGCTCCTGGTGTAAAAGAGACGACATTCGTGGTGAACGCCACAGACGTGTTTATGTAAATCTAGAAATAATGGAAAAGGTACAGCGTCCTCGGGAGTCGCCTACGCGTGCTTTACAAGGGTGTTGGAACCTTCATAGAGCATATGAACGGGAGTTTAACTTGAGGGGATTCAGTTAGGGACTTAACCTAATGGACGCCAGATATCACAACCAAAGTTTCTCTCAGTTTGGACAGTCGATGTTAGCCCGGCAATGCAATGACCGTAATGAAAAAAAAAAGGAAAGTGAAATATGTAAGCATCCTTGATATGAATTAGTAAAACAATCGGTTGTCAATAAAAATTGCTACAGTTACGATCCAACTATCAAATGGGCCACCGGTTCGAATCTCGGATAAGGCATTTGGTGTGTTGTCAACCCAGCTGTCCCCACCCTCCTCCCCTTTGGAGATGGTCGATGAATGGTGAACCTGGCTAAGCAGGGATCTGTATGTCTGTGTATATGAGGGGAAGAAACTACATACACTCAGCGTTAAGTGGTAACACGAGAATAACCCCCCCCCCCTCTCTCTCTCTCTCTCTCCGTATTACAAATAATAATCTCAACCAATCAACCCAGCTGTTCGTCCTCAGTATCCTTTGTGCACACTGCAGAAAATGTCTGCCACACACACACACACACACTTATATATATATATATATATATATATATATATATATATATATATATATATATATATATATAGTGTGTGTGTGTGTGTGTGTGTGTGTAATTCATAAATATTTGGACTATTTTCCTCAAAGAAATATAGTTAGTCACTAACACTGGGTAGTGGGTGTTTGCCTACAGCGGATACTATTCCATGGCAGTTCTTCGATCAAGAACAAAACAGGAAATAAGATGTCAGAAACCAGAAACTGATAACTATTATTACATTCAAAAAATGATTGTCCTCGAAGAGTCGTCGGGTATGTTTACGTCAAGAAAGCAAGGCACAGGGCCAAGAATGTAAGCGGTATAAAGGAATGGAATGCTCGCTAGCCAACGTTGGAAATCATGAATCTCTACAGCTTCATTGTTCTTGTTTTGCTATCATTTGCCTGTGTAAAATTTGTAAAACTGATGCACAGTCTCACGTTTCTGTTTTTGTACGGTCGCTTTTTTGCAACCGAGTCATGCTATATAGGCAGTGTCGTCGACGTTTGTAAACAATATGGTTTCCTTGCTCGAAGTTTTGTCTCCAGTGTTTTGACGTCTTAGGATTGATGTTATCATCATGGCCTGCGCTCCATCACCCACGCTTGACCAACCAACACTCGTTTGTTGTTCACAGGACGTAGCCACCTGCCTGCCTTGAGGGACGCCCCAGTCATCCATTGCTGTAAACAATCAACAGGTCTTAGCTTAGGCAGAATCTTTCGTCACTTAAAACAATCAGCAGTCCATTGGAGGTTTGTAAATAAGCTGCCAAAATATACATATTTAGCATACCAACCACGCCTTCCAGTAGAAATACCTGCATCATACATCTGTACATTTTATAACCACATATGTGTCGACTGTACCTCCTGACTCTTCCCTTCCTTCCTTCCTTAAAAAAAGAGAGAAAAAAAAGAATGTTGGGGGAAGCTAGGCACGGCTTAATGGTGTTGCCACCTTTTGTACATCCAGGCCTGGTGGTGTTGCCATCTAATGTGGTAGCAGCCAAGCGGCGCTGTGCCACATTATATTGGATCAGCCTCATGGCGTTGCCTGCTGAATGGTATCACTGCCAAGTGGTGTGTGACACTTTATGGCGGAAACCAGCCTTACGGTGTGGCTTAGTAAAGTTGAAGTAGCTTGCTGGTGTTGCCACTTAGTGTGGAACCATTCTACTGGTGTTGCCACCCAATGTGGAACCGGCCTCTTGGTGTTGCCACCTAATGTGGACCCTGCCCCGCAATATATATATATATATATATATATATATATATATATATATATATATATATATATATCACATAATGTAGTATCATGTAAGAGTGGCACCATCTCATGGTATTATGAACGCCTATTGTAATACCAATCTAGTGCTAGCAATAATACTAATGCTGTAACCTGGCGAGGCAGACCTTGCAGGGAAAACAGTCAGGAAACACAAAAGTAATTAATGGTCTTTCGGCCGTCGACTGTTTGTGAGAGGCATCTGAGGATAAACTTTTTGAGTTTTGCATTATGTGGCCATCCTCTTAGATCTAAGGTCGGTTCACCTACAGTAAAAGTGAAGTAAACCTAATATGAAGTACACTGAAACCGATAAAAAATGGCAAAGGTTCTATATGGAAATTGAAGTTAGGGTAGCAGTAGTCAAAGTGCTTGTGATTAAGAGAATTGCCTCATAAGTGAACCTGAGTTGAGGACCAGATTATCGATGGACCTGACCGATTTTACTTGAAATGTCTCATGACCTTGAAAAGCCACATTTTCGGATCCATGATATGACCAAGTTTGATTGGAAAATCAGGATAGGGAGATGCAGTGCGTGGCTTGCTGGCAGTTCGTACTTTAAGCTGAAGCTGGACGGGGTGGGGAAAAAAGGATCTCATCTCATTGTACAAGAGAGCTCAGCAAGTGGTCCAGTGGTCAGGCCATAAAGTTTGGGGCTTAAGCAGGTACGAGGGACGAATCATTATACCGCTCCGGTCCGAAATTGGGGTCATACAGTGTGCCCTCACGAAGAACTAGTGAGGTACGAAGAATCATCAACATCCTAATGATATATGGCATGACAAGAGTTTGAATTTTATTTAAGAAGTTAACGTTCCTAAAAATTTTAACACACTGACACAGTAAACATATACAAACAATGCATACATACAATACATGTAAAACTGGTTCCTGGCATAAACGTGTGTGTGTGTGTGTGTGTGTGTGTGTGTGTGTGTGTGTGTGTAAGACATGGTACATATATATAAGGTTAGTTGAAAAGGTAGTACGAGTGTAACACTCATATCCCCGTAACACAATTAGTAATCAAAAACAGTAATCACACGTATCTACACGCAGGTAAAACAGAAAATCAACCCCCAACCATACTACGCATCAGGAAATACACACACACACACACACACACACACCATGGGTCACAGCCATAGCATGACACGAGTGAAAGTAAGTATATTAGCGTTCCATATGTACACATACACTCAACAGCGGAGAGGAGCGCGTCACTAGACCGCGTCAGTGCATTCCTTCCGCCGGGGCCTCTTGTTATATAACCCGGGACATTGAGATGGCGCAGTACCTCCCAACCATCATCTTCAAGTTCAGAAAACACCAAATATGAAGAAATGGCCAGTTTACTCTAGGAATTTCCCCTGATAATGTTAGATTGGAACGTACTAGTGAAAGTTATGTAACGCCTTCATAGTCGACTCAATACACCCAGAGAGCAGCCCCGGGCCAAGCGTAATAAAACACTCCCGCGCAGGCCAAACCTCAACACGTGAGCCGGGATTCCACGTGCTCCCACACACAACCTTCACGTTAGTGACACACCTCTTCAATGGAAGTTGTTACACGGCGCTTTTAGCTTCCCGTGTCTAGCTTCCTGTATAGATCCTTTTTGGATTGTGTGACTGTCAGTGCAGTTAGTGAGAGGTTGTCATTTGACTGGCATGTTGCCGGCAGTGTGCAGAACGTATACACATAAGTCCCTCCCACCCGGGGAATCAGGATCAACACGGCATTAACCGTATTATTCGAGTAAGAGTCGAGGGGTGAATGACGCGTTTGTTTTTTTCATTCCCCCCCCCACCATATTCCTCTCGCGTTAGTGCCAGGGATAGATGAAGAGGTAGCCTCATTCCCTCAGACTCTCTAGCTGTCATGTATGCAGCACACAATAGCCCCTATCAATTAGCAAGGTCCCGCAGACTTTCCCGTGGAATACACATTTGTATATATGCAAAAAAGTACACAAGTAGTGAGCAAAAACAAGGAAACGTTTCTTTGTCCGTTGTTTCCTGCGTTATCGAGTTACAGTCAGGAACAAAGAGTGGCCGCATTCGTTTCCATTCATTTTCTTGATTTTGTGCAATGCACCGAAATTACAGTTCCCTATCCACAATCAGGCCACACAGACCTTTCCATGGTTTCCCCAGACGCTTCACATGCTCTGGATCAGTCCTTTGACAGCACGTCGACCCCTGTTTACCACATCGTTCCAATTTACCTTATCCCGTGCGCGCCTTTCACCCTACTGCATGATATATATATATATATATATATATATATATATATATATATATATATATATATATATATATATATATATATATATATTGTCTGTTTTTTTGTGTGTGCTCAATGTATTACAATAATATGTTTCCTCAGGATTTTGAGTCTCCCTTCTTTGCAGCCACATGGTTCCAAATATCTTTACCCGTCTGTCAATGTACTTTCAGGTTTTGTGTATTCTCCAGCTCTGTACAGTTCTTCGATGACGTTACCTTCTGCCACAAAGGGTTGCTCCGTTCACATTCTCGCGCTGAGGTCCTCTTTAGAGGGCTGGGGATTTCCCTGTATGCCACAAGGAATGGCTTAGCGTTAGTTTGGATGCTCCCGCAGGAGTCGAGGCCCATTCTTTTTCCTCTCTCCTTAACGATCAGGAATAAATGATCTAACTCCCAGCGTGAGTTCCCTAGACGTCATAACCGCTCCTTCCACACACACACACACACACACACACACACACACACACACACACATACACAACCCTTTTTATGCTTCTGAACCTTTTCACTGTTCACAATGCTATCACTAACCCCTTAAGGTCTTTCGGTCATCGTCTTACCTCTGTCACTCCTAGTCTGGCACATTTGCCATCCTACACGTCCTGCTACGCCACAGGAAACACCAGCTACTGCACTCTATCTTGGAGGTTATCGTTGGTCCTTGTGCGGTTTTCAAACCGACTTTCCTTGCGATCTGCTCCCAGTTATCTACCAGTTCTCCAACAGCCAGTGAACCACTTATCGTCCAATTCTCCAGCAGCCGGTGAACCATCATCTACCAGTTCTTCAACAGCTAGACACCACTTGTCTACCACTTCTTCAACGACCGGTACACTAGCTGTCAATCAATTCTTAAGCAATTTGTTAACGAGTCATATACCAGTTCTCTAAGAGCCAGTGTGGTTAGCCAGCCTCGCCACATTAATCAGTTTGGTCTGCTTACATTTGGATTCCTAATTTTTTTTAATACAAGTTCGTAATCATGATATTTTATTGACCCCTTTTTTTCTGCTTAATACAGTCCGTTGTGTTCAGTCGACCGTTTAGTTTCGGGTTTGGGAGCTTACGGGAAACTTAAAGTCTTTCTTGCCCATGCCCTCCCGCACTTTTTCCTCTTTTTTTTCCTGAACGGACATAGATTTTATCAAAAGTTAGACAAATTTCGTTTAATTTTCCCTGACTCGTAAAGGAGACCAGAGACGAGCTGATGTGTGTGACCTCACGTCTCGTAAAGATAACACTAGTTGCCTCAATCGTTTGAACACGGCCAGATAACACGTCCGGCAACGGCAGTTTGAGGTAAAGAGAAACAGCTTGAGAGCCTCTCTCTCTCTCTCTCTCTCTCTCTCTCTCTCTCTCTCTCTCTCTCTCTCTCTCTCTCTCTCTCTCTCTCTCTCTCTCAAGCGCTACGGTAAGATCCCTCAGGAAGACTCTCTACGACTCTCGAGCTTTGCCAGTACGACCCATGGGTACGACGCTCTGGCCTTTGACATGTCATCTGAGGTCAGCGTATCCAAGAGCAATGCCAATTTCCTCCGTCTTGCTGAAGGGTCTAATTTCTTCCTCAGTTCGGACGTGGAAAGAATATCTATAGTGAACAGTTATGTGTAAGAAATAGTCTTGGATCTGTTTCAAGGCTGAAAATTATTTTGAAGTTATTTTAGTTATTCTACAGATAGTTGTGTTATTATGTGGTCATGTAGTTTAAGGGCATACCTTATAAGAGTACCGATTTTGAAGAGTCCGTTCTTGTTTACCATGCTCGTGTTTAAGATTCCTGAAATCTATGGATACGATTCTTCTTTCCCTTAAGAACTTACCACACTTCCTATCTAAATGTAAATTTCTGG
>NC_092226.1:71662790-71850290 GCF_036320965.1 Panulirus ornatus | reverse complement strand
AATGACAGTTACAGATTGGATGTGAGCGGATATAACCTTCCTTCCTTGTGTTCCTGCTGCTGCTTTGCTATCGTGGGAAACGGGGATCAAGTATTAGTGTTATGTATATTTCTTTAATATATATATATATATATATATATATATATATATATATATATATATATATATATATATATATATGAGAAAGAGGATGTGTTTTTTATGTATCTTTCAAATAGAGTGCATTCCATTTAGACAAAAACATAAATGTACGAAACGCAGTCCTAAATGGCGTGAGAACTTTTCATTTTATATCGTTCCGTACGTGAATACTCGTGACATTTACCGTGAAAGGATAAACCTAGGTCGTGACAAGGAAGGAGCGAGGGAAGGCTGGGAATGAACTGATTAGTGAGAAAGGCCGGGGCAAGCTTTCGGTCCGCCGGCTACCTTGCCAGCCAGCACGGCACTACATTGTTCGTCAGCCGGTGTCATCGGCGGGAGCAGGGCGAGGTTCCGCGGGAAAAACATTCATTTTGCTCAAACCATGTGTCGAAACTGTCCAGTAGTCTGGGATATTGATCGGTAGTCTGTGAGGAACGACGAGATTCATCATGGCTGGTCGTCAAGCACTCAAGAGATGAGGTGAGAGGAGAAAAAGCACACGTTTTTGAACGAGGCGGACTAGTTGCTGGCTATCGTAATACAACCCGACTCACCTGATGCAGCTTCATGCCAAGGTTGGACTGTTTCGTTCTGATTGCATGTCTTATGGATTCCCGTGTTATTTCCATATAAATATATAGTCTGAGTAGATTTTATTTTGGTCCACCACGTATCAACAAGTGAATTATCTTGCTGTGTTCCTGATATCACGGCTAAGTTGTTTGTCCTCTCCAAACGCACAGTTCGCCATTGTATCCATAAATCTATATATTGTTTTTCTTTTTATAAAGCATATCAAGCTTCATATATAGTAATACATTAGTTTTGTTAACATAACATTATTTTTTCATTTATTTCAGGTGACTTGATGTTGGTAGGTTGTTTATGGTTTCTCCATTGTAGTTAGTCTAGCTTGGTTGGGAGCATACAAACATTTAATGTTTGGTTATGTTTAACTTCGTAACATCACGGACTGAAGTTTTCTGGGTTGTTTGAGGCATGTGCGAATATAATGGAGCGAAGCTACCTAATGTGTTGCCATCACAGTATCAGGCCACCTTTATTCACTTGTAAAACACAATAGGTCTTACCTTCTCTTTGAAATGTATCAATGACATACTTCCTTCCAGTGGACTAGAAGGAGCGACTTATGTTTTTGTTCGCCTCCCGTTGGCTAGACTAATCATAAAGTATTCAGATTGTTTTGTATAATGGCAATTTGTCAGCGTTTGGGATGCGCACAGATTCGTATTAAGAGACTTAATAGTTTAATGTATTTCACTCCCTCAGTATATTTGGAATACCAGGGTAGACACGGTGGATGTGCAAGAGAGGCCGCCGTTTGAGGGAGGGTTGGTACGCAAAGCAGGAAAACGTGAGAGTATTGACAGACAAACAACGTCAGCCACCCCTCGCTCTCCCGTCCACGTACACGGTGCAGCCACAGCCCCACTCACTCACTCGCCGCTCCCACACCCTTGGAATCGATAATATAAACAAGTGTCTCGGACACTTACCGGCAAGTGCTCTTCCTCTCCGTTGCTGCCTTTAAGCCGTTAGCTAATGCTGCTGTCATTAGTATAGACAATGTGCATCCATAATCGTTTCGTAGTTTAAAAGAAGTGTGACTGAATTGAGACAGTTAAAATTGTGTATTGTCTGATCGGCTATAGACTTCACCAAAACTGGTTTATATGAATTATTTTCAGTATAGTAGAGTAACTGGAATTTATGCCCTTCTGGTTCTTTGATAATTAGTATAATAACTAACGTTGTTTATTGTTTATTTGTAAACAAATTAGTCGCGTGTGTGGTGCACATGTTCTCGTCTTCCTTCAGAACACACACCCACACACACACACACACACACATGCACGAGTGGGCCTTCTTGGTGCAGTGGTTAGCATTACTGGCCGTGAATCAGATTTAGCTTTACAGAGGTAGGGTCCCGCATGGGTTCGAATCCTAGGCGCAGCAGTCGACCCACGCTTAATTCTTGTTTATCCCTTTGGGGCTGGGCAGTGTGTGTGCGTGTATTTATGGTTAGTGTCCCGGCTCCCACACAAATGATAGCGGTTTGAACCCTGCTGTCAGGATATATATATATATATATATATATATATATATATATATATATATATATATATATATATATATATATATTATCCCTGGGGATAGGGGATTAAGAATACTTCCCACGTATTCCCTGCGTGTCGTAGAAGGCGACTAAAAGGGGAGGGAGCGGGGGGCTGGAAATCCTCCCCTCTCGTTTTTTTTTTTTAATTTTCCAAAAGAAGGAACAGAGGGGCCCAGGTGAGGATATTCCAAAAAAGGCCCAGTCCTCTGTTCTTAACGCTACCTCGCCAACGCGGGAAATGGCATATAGTTTAAAAGAAAGAAAAATATATATATATATATATATATATATATAAGGGTGTTACTGAACTCCGCCTACATTAATTTACACCGTAGGAGGAAAGTCCCTTTTGACGAGGAGCAAACCTCGTCAAAGACGTTTCCACTGAAAAGGAGTCCACCTTTCCCTTGGTAATGGAAGTAGCGCATCCTTGGAATATAGGAGGCTGAGGAAAGATGTCCTAGGTGACTTCAGGACTCTTCTTGGAAAGGGCTCCTGGGGTTATTTATACATACGATTTACGTATGCATAGGAGTAAGATTTGATACATACGCATATACAAGGTTAAGACACAGGCAGCGCAAGTGTAGAACTCTCTCTCTCCCGGTAACACGCATAGTAATGAGACGCGAGGCTCAGTGGTGTATTGGTTATCGTTGCCATACAGAACCAGAGCCTTCTGCTCGAGTCCTGGACACGTATATGATTGCTTTGTGAACCATTTCCTGCGAAAGTCCTGGTGATACCCCTGACATTTTCAGAGGAGCCTATAGCTCAAGGCTGCGTTACCGCCAAGAGCAGGGAAATGTAGACACCTTTGGACAAGGTTGTACTCCCAGTGATGCAGCCTCGCCAAAGTGACCCCTCTCTCCCCGCAGTGTAACCACGAGCAGGTAGAGTCTGGCACCTCTCTCTCTCTCTCTCTCTCTCTCTCTCTCTCTCTCTCTCTCTCTCTCTCTCTCTCTCTCTCTCTCTCTCTCTCCTCAGTTGGTCACACGTATAATGCGCCCCTCGCAGACCTTTCCGTGGTTTCCCCGTGACCACTCCATATATCCCGTGGTTCAGCTCATTGCTAGCACGTCGCCCTGTGTGCAGCGCACATCGCTCCAATTCCCCCCTTCTATCCCGTGCAAGCCTCACGCCCATGAGCACGTCCAGGCCCCGATAACTCGAAGCCTCTTTCACTCCATCCCTCCATCTTCCTTTTCTGGCTCCACTCAAGAGCCAGGCTCCCTCTACTTCTGACACGTATCTCGTCTTAGTCGCTCGCTCCTTCAGGGTGTCCTTATAAGAGGTTAGCAAGCAGTGAAGTGGCTTTAACATAGGACTTGAAGGGGTCTATGTATGAGGGAAGCAAGCCGTGAATTGGCCTTGATATAGCACCTGCAAGGGTTTAGCTAGCCATGGTATGGCTACAACATTGTGCCTGTTGCAGGGGTCCATGTAAGAGGCTAGCAAGCCTGGAATCGGCTTTCTTTGTCGTAGTCTTTGTCTTCTGTTGCTGTGTCATAAAGGAATATATATATATATATATATATATATATAAATATATATATATATATATATATATATATATATATTTATATATATTTATATTTATATTAGTCTTAGGTAGAGGAGGCATATAACCACTAGACTTTGTATGATAAGTAACGGAAATGTTCTACTTTTGGTTGCAGGGTGTGGAGCGTGCAAGATAAGTAGCTGTGGAGGGAGGGGCGTCCGTGTTGACGGTGGGGCCAGGTAATGTGTACAAACAGACCCTATGTATGTGTATGGCACCCTCCCACCAACTCTACCCTCTGTAGCCTCACGGGAGAGTAATATACCCTATATAGTCTGCATGTTTTAGATGGCCATTGTCGTTAGGTGACACATTAGGGAGGCTGTAGTTGGTGTGGTTCGAGAGTGAGGAGAACAGGTGAGTGGGGTTCACGCCAGGGGGAAGTGCAGGACTGATCTCTCCCCGTTATCCAATGTCTGTAATCCTTCCTGCATCTCACGTTCGCCACGTCGCTTTTTACCTTATATATACACATTGATTGTACCTGTATATTTACACTGATTTTACATGTATACCTATAATGCACTTTTCTGTCCTTACTTTAGTAATGATACTTAATGTTGCACAGATTTTTATAAACATCTGATGAATGTTTTGCATTAGTAGCTGTTGGATTGTGTTTTGGAATTCATAGCTTTTTTCCACGAGCAGAAATATCGTTTATCGTTAATCTTCAAGAGTGATCGTAAGTATAGAAACTTTTTAATCTCTCATCATCACTTGGAAGAAGGTTTAGTGGTTACAGAAGCGAGTGGCAACACAGCAACCACCACAAGTACATCACAGACAAGTCCAGAATTATCCACGTCATAAGCAGGAGCATTGGCTAGAATGTTTCTTGAGCTATCTCAAGCCCCCTGTCTCTCTCTAATTATCAAGACGGAGAGTTCTGTACGCCATCGACCAGGTGCTTTCCAGGCTCAGTCACTACCTGTTGAGACGGAGGGTTGGGTACACCATCGACCAGGTGTGTCCCAGGCTCAGTCACTACCTGTTGAGACGGAGGGTTGGGTACACCATCGACCAGGTGTGTCCCAGGCTCAGTCACTACCTGTTGAGACGGAGGGTTGGGTACACCATCGACCAGGTGTGTCCCAGGCTCAGTCACTACCTGTTGAGACGGAGGGTTGGGTACACCATCGACCAGCCGTGTCCCAGGCTCAGTCACTACCTGTTGAGACGGAGGGTTGGGTACACCATCGACCAGGTGTGTCCCAGGCTCAGTCACTACCTGTTGAGACGGAGGGTTGGGTACACCATCGACCAGCCGTGTCCCAGGCTCTGTCTCTGCCTGTCGAGACAAAGGACTGGGTACACCGACGACCAGGCGTGTCCCTGGACACATGTCCGCGACTGTCCGTGATGAGATGGATTCACGACGAAAATAAACCTTACAATTCTTGTGATGTCCTCAGGGTAGGGATGGGGTTCGAGGGGTCGTAATTACGGCATTGCCCATAAAAGAAAAAAAAAAAAAGGGATAAAGGTTGTTGACGTAATCTATTGGTCGTATAGTTGAGGTGTTTCGTATGGTGTTAGGTGTAGTAGGGAGTGAAACCTAATAACCTTATGCTCAGTAGGGAGTAAAACTAACAACCCTTCAGCAGATACTCTTAAGTCTGCGCCGTGGCTTGTCCTAGTAGTCCCCATGAGAGCGGGTCGTGGTCGTTCTGGTCAGTACTCTTCAGTGTAGAAGGCGGTGGTAACCCCTAAGTATATATTCTTTTGAGAATTATCCTGAACATACATCTGTGGGGGATTATGGTGTTCATGGTTACCCTTGTTGCTGTTACGACTTGATATCTGTCCGCTTTAATGACCTTAAGAGTCGTTAGGTCTAACCAGCCAGCCAGGTGACGTCATACGACCTTTACGAATGATGGGGATAACCTTTCAGCCGACCCCGAGGATCGGGGCAAAGGTCAGGCCATCATACCTAAGGGTGGAACCGTCCTGCTCAAGGGTCGAACCGTCCTGCTCAAGGGTCGTACCGTCCTGCTCAAGGGTCGTACCATCCTGCTCAAGGGTCGAACCGTCCTGCTCAAGGGTCGTACCATCCTGCTCAAGGGTCGTACCGTCCTGCTCAAGGGGTCGAACCATCCTGCTCAAGGGTCGTACCGTCCTGCTCAAGGGTCGTATCGTCCTGCTCAAGGGTCGTACCGTCCTGCTCAAGGGTCGTACCGTCCTACTCAAGGGTCGTACCGTCCTGCTCAAGGGTCGTATCGTCCTGCTCAAGGGTCGTACCGTCCTGCTCAAGGGTCGTACCGTCCTGCTCAAGGGTCGTACCGTCCTGCTCAAGGGTCGTATCGTCCTGCTCAAGGGTCGTACCGTCCTGCTCAAGGGTGGTACCGTCCTGCTCGAGTCGTACCATCCTGCTCAAGGGTCGTACCGTCCTGCTCAAGGGTCGTACCGTCCTGCTCAAGGGTCGTACCATCCTGCTCAAGGGTCGTATCATCCTGCTCAAGGGTCGTACCGTCCTGCTCAATGGTCGTACCGTCCTGCTCAATGGGGTCGGACCGTCCTGCTCAGTGGTCGTACCGTCCTGCTCAAGGGTCGTGCCATCCTGCTCAAGGGATGACCCTCTAAATAACTGTGAACCCTTTACCCGAGTCGTCGTTACCAAAAAGGCGAATTTGTCACGAAGAATGATTAAAAAAAAACACCTCAAAAGCACATGATGATTAGGGTCATGAAGATGATGATACTGTGATCAGAAGGTCGAAGGAGAGTGTATATAAGGCATGAACAGAAGGAGGCAGTGCTCAGCTGAGGTTCATATGATGGGCTGGAACAGACGCGAGAGCCAGCTGATCTGAAAACGTTCTGACTGACTGTGACGATATATCTGAAAACGTTCTGACTGTGACGATATATCTGAAAACGTTGTGACTGTGACGATATATCTGAAAACGTTCTGACTGTGACGATATATCTGAAAACGTTCTGACTGACTGTGACGATATATCTGAAAACGTTCCGACTGTGACGATATATCTGAAAACGTTCTGACTGACTGCGACGGTATATCGAGCGCGGCAAATGTTTCCCCCGGTGAGAATAACGCTGTCGGCAACAGTGAAGGGTGTTGGGGATCCCCTTGTCACTGTCACGGAAGAAGGGGGACGGCGACGGTACCAACAGTGAAAGGTATTGACCCCTCCTGGTTACTGTAAAGGACACAGCAGTGAAGAGTTTTGGGCCACCCGTGGTCACTGTGGAGGTTGTGGACAACGCTCGTAGAGACAGTGAAGGATGTTGTCTGCCCTTAGTCACAGCACAGCAGTGGCACCCACAGTGAAGGATTTTAGCCAGCCATTGTCAAAAGACAGCCAGCTCTCTTTTGCACGCAGCTGATCCAGGTACCCATTTTCTCGACCAAGTCCCTGGGATGGATGAACAGCTGGGTTGACTGTGGACCAACTGCCAGAACCAGGAGTCGAACCTATGCGCTCGACCCTGGGCGGCCCCGTGAATGCATTACGGCCAGGAACGCTCAACCGCTACACCTCATCAACGAAGCCGAAAATTGAACATCAGTGTTGTGGTAAATGATACGTTACTCATGTGAAGCAAACCAAGTCTTTCGTGCTGGTCACGTTGAGAAAGCCACAACGCGAATGCTCAAGTCTTGAGACCAAGAGCATCCCAGAGTACAAACAGACGCCTCGTTCGCTTGCCCACGTTCACATTATAATGTGTGTGTGATATAAAGCGACGGCCTCAGATACACGACAGGACAGTGCCAGGGGATCAGGTATATGCAAATGTAACCTCAATGTAACCCTGTGTGATGGTCTTCTGCTGTAGACGTATATACGTGTATGTGATGAGCGAATATCATTGCATCATCGTCCCGTGAACGTGTACGATGGAGGTCCTCCGAAATTATGGTGTAGTTTGTTTGGCCGATGTTGACGGTGTAAAGTCATCACGCGATACTGTACTGCCGGGTTTTTGTTTTGTTTTTTCTTCTGTCTCCGTTGCCCAGAGAGACCGCTGCCAACCATCCCCGTACACACACACACACACACACACACACACACACACACACGCACACACACACACATACAGGATCAAGTTAGCGAGTTCCAAGCGTCCTTCCTGTGGGTTTCGAAGTGGCATTGGATAACTCTGGATTTCAATAATCGCTTCGAGGAGAGACGTGGCACCTCTGGTCTGACGTACAGCGGTGGTGTTCAGTCCACACCTGCTGTTCGCCGTCCGCTGTTCTGCCGGATGTGATAACACAGTGAACAATAAAGGCAGCAGATCACCATCCGGGGAGTCATGACTGACGTGATGACCGAAGTCCCTCATGACACAGAATGTTATGGCGTTCTCTTTACTGTGTGAGGGGACGATTCTAGGGCGAATCTTTCTTATCAGTGATGTACATCTCCGTAGCATTGTTAGAGATAAGTTTTTTTTATTTTTTTTACTGGGCTCTCGACAAGTTAAATGTTAACGATAATCTCTGGTACGCGACCTTGTGGTCCCGGATGGCAACGGTACGCCCCTTGAACACAACAGTATGGTCGTTGATTACAACGGTGCGCCCCTTGAACACAACAGTATCGTCTTTGATTACAACGGTCCGACCCTTGAACACAACAATATGGTCGTTGATTACAACGGCACGCCCCTTGAACACAACAATATGGTCGTTGATTACAACGGTACGCCCCTTGAACACAACAGTATGGTCGTTGGTTACAACGGTACGACCCTTGAACACAACAGTATGGTCGTTGATTACAACGGTACGCCCCTTGAACACAACAGTATGGTCGTTGGTTACAACGGTACGACCCTTGAACACAACAGTATGGTCGTTGATTACAACGGTACGACCCTTGAACACAACAGTATCATCTTTGATTACAACGGTCCGACCCTTCAGCGCAACGGTATGGGCCGCAGTCACAACGGTGCGACCCTTCAGCGCAACGGTATGGGCCACAATCACAACGGTGCGACCATTGAGCACGACGGTGCGACCTTTAATTATGTCGACCTCTCTTCTTTTAACCGAACCCCTTTGGGTTTAAGACGTTCTAACCCAGGGGTCGTACCATCATGAGAGGATGACAAACACTGCTACACTCTCTCATACCTGACGACATCTTCCTCGTAGGTGCACAGTAGTCAGTCAGTCAGTACACAGGAGCCACTGCATCCCCAGGACCAGTTCGACGTTGAGTCGTCCCTTGCGCTCCTGTAAGGAATGAATGTACAGAGACTTGTGCCTGTAGCACGGGTAACTACTCCCTTCATCAGTTTGGGAATATGTACATCAGATTTGGCAGACTAGATCTATGCCACAGATACTGTAAGCTTCTGAAGTATATGTCATAATTTTCAAGTACAGTTTTCTGTCACTTTGAACTGTACACAAACTAGTTATAAGATGTGTAGTAGAAACTCATTAGCCCCGACGTCCACTTGAGTCAAGGTCAACAGTGGGCCAAATGAGACGACCCCACCTCGTCCCCACCTTGTTCTGTTTACTCCTTGTGTAGACGATATTTATACGAGTTCCTGTTTTTGTGCGTAGGGGCAACACCGGGGGCTCGTAGCTGTCTTGGGACAGAGGCACGTAAAAGCCTCACTTCTCGTCTAACGCAGTGTTACGTGAGGGTGCGTCTTCTGTGAGGGGGATGTGATGCAAAGTTATGTTAATATTTACTGTTGCGTCGGGAGATGGAAGACTCGTGATGTGCCGGGAGGACGACGCCAGACTCAGGGCGTGGGCCACTTAACGTTGACGTCTCCATCACCAGTACCTCTTCGCCTTAATGTTTCCTGTACCCAATATTTCTTCTGACCACAGCTTAAATGTCCTTACAGCTTTACGGTCTTGCAGCTTGGTTGATCTTTGACCTACTAAGCTTAAAGCCTAATGTTCCCTTGACTCTCTGTTCCTGCATTGTCTACCCTGCGCTGACAGGAATGTAGGACTACTTGTTCCCATTCTTTCGTGCACCCGCAAGCTGTGGCCAATTGGTACTATTGTCTCGCTCATGTACCGATCCTTGGCTCATCATCTTGACTTCATCATTGATGTCTAAGGTGAACACAGACATTAGAGTAAGACGGAGGGACTCGCCTATCTGCTGGTGGAGGTGTAGAGGAAGGCAAGCAAGATTACTTTCGAAGTAAGGGGAACTTAGATACAGGGGAAGAGTAGCGGCCCTGGAATTACCCCCATGATGAAAGAGTGAAGGAAAACGCCCCTGTTTCTGGAGAGATATCCAAAGGCAGATATACAGAACGAAAGTTAGGAAGGACAGTTTAGCGAGGGGCCTGAGCAGGAAATTAGGTACGAATCTGGTTACAAAAGACGTGAACAGATTCTATAATAAACCTAGTTGTTAACTCGTGGAACAAGGTTACTCACATCCTTCTTAGTGCAGAGTTGGGACTACTGTACCTACACACGTAGCATTCTTTGCCCGTCCAGACACCAACCTCTCCTTCTTAACAGTCCTCAATGCACACAGGACTGTGTCTCCTCACCTCTCCTACCCAGTGAGTCTCTATCCTCCGTGGCTTCAATGGCTCCCATGTCCACTCCCAAATACATAAAGTACTTACACTTTCAGACTAGCACTTGGACCATCCTGTCTTATCCCCCCCTGCTGCAGCTGCACTTCATTGCCTCTGTCATCATTTACTATCAGCTCTCTCCCAAGATCTGTCACCAGTTTGATTGAATGGACTGTATGATAAGAGTTTGAGAGAGGGGCCCCACGAGTGTCAGACAACCTCCCCTTAACTGCACAAACGAGTAATCGCAAGTAGTTAAATACAGGTAGATAATTGGTACTCCATCTCCTCAGTAAACGAACAAGTAATAACAGACAGATAACTGACACACAGAAATATAAAGAAATCCCAATGTTTTAAGGCGAGGGTTGGTGGAGGAAAAAATGGTTCAATGAAAAATGGCGAGGGTCTTAGGAAGACAAGTGTAGGTGACGGAGGGAACGCTTTTAGAAGAGGCTTTGGGTCGGTGTTTATTATCCTTTCTCGGCTCGGCTGTTTGAAGGGTAAAGGGGGAGTTGTCGTTGTGTGGGCGTGATGCGTGCGCCCGTCTGTCTGACTTGATTAATGTCGAGGTTCCTGTGACGCTTACCCCCGAGTGGTGGGGGTTCGTCGTGAGGTACGCACTGTCGCAGGGCATCCGGTCGTCGCGTGTCAATAAGGTGCTTAATGTGTGGTAGCCAGCGTGTCTTCTGGGTCGTTGTGTGTCGCGACATTCTTAATGTGGCCTCCTTCTGGTCGTTTAAGTCGTCGTGCGTCGTAAGGGATCTGAAATGTGGCAGACGGCAGGTCGTCTGGGTCGTTATTTTCCGGGACCTGACGTGTATGTTGATGTGCTTGGAAGTGAGGCGTATGGACGTTCCTCTCCAGTGGATTTACCACGGTCGAAATCCTCTAAAGTCTGTTTGAAGGCACACATGGTGTGAGAGTCGCACGCGGTGCGAGAGTCACACGCAGTGCGAGGGTCACACGCAGTGCGAGTGTTTGATTACTGAATATCACTCGCAAGAGAGGTGTCTTCAAGTGCTTCGTTTAACCAGGGAATTACGATATATATATATATATATATATATATATATATATATATATATATATATATATATATATATATATATATATATATATATATATATATATATATATATATATTGTCTTGGAATTTTTTAATGGCGAGGTTTTTGTACTTTTTCAAGTGGAACTGATTATTATGGGACCGCAAGAATGCTGAGGTCGTGTTGTGGTATGTCATCCTCTGCGGTAATGTGTGAACAATTGGTTCTCGTGTTCTTACCGTAAGTGTCCACTCACCCGAACGTTATGGAATCTTAGGGCAAGTTCGATTTTGGTTGGTTCTTTTCCCCTTACAAGTTTCTGAAAAAAGAAACCGATTTTTAAAGTTGTTTAAGTTGTATGATTCGGCTCGACCAGTAGAGGTGAGTGGCTGTAGTCATAAAGGGTGGAAAAGCTAGCCAGTTTTCGCCATGCATGAAAATAAAGCTGTATTATGAATGATTCGCTGCCGGGGCCGTACTGGGCTCTCATGGCGGAACTGTATTTTTTTTTTACCCCCCTTTTTTGAGGTAAGAAATGAGAGATGGCATTCCAGAGTTATCTTACTGTGATGGACATTCGGGGTTGGGATGCTAGTTCGAAAGTATCAGAGGGAAAATGGTTTGGGTTACAATCTGATGCTGATAACAGTGGAATCTGTGGTGTTCTTTTTCGTCTCTAGAAGGGGTTCTTCAATGGTCTCTAGAACGGGTTCTTTAATGGTCTTTAGAAGGGGTTCTTTAATGGTCTTTAGAAGGGGTACTTCAATGGTCTTTAGAAGGGATTCTTTAATGGTCTTTAGAAGGGGTTCTTTAATGGTCTTTAGAAGGGGTACTTCAATGGTCTTTAGAAGGGATTCTTTAATGGTCTTTAGAAGGGGTTCTTTAATGGTCTTTAGAAGGGGTTCTTTAATGGTCTTTAGAAAGGGTTCCTTATGGTCTTCATAGGTGTTGTTTACAGTCTCTTGAAGAGGTTGTTTATAGTCTTTGGAAGGGATTATTTATAGACTACATGGATGGGGGTTACGAAGTAGATGAAGAACGATAGTCCAGGTGGATACAAAACAAAGAAACGCGACAGTGCAGATACAGACGAATGAAATGTACGGAGGAGTCCTTGGTGTTGGGGGGGGGGGGGGGGCGTTCGAGACCCTAACTGTCTCGGTTATTGCCAAGGTTAGTTGATCGCTCAGCTGGAATAAATGGCCATAGTTGGTTTCTCCTACGTTGCCAGTTGACTTTACTTGCCGGCGGTGTTGCAGGGGTGTTGCCAGGGTGGGCCCGATCGGACAGCTTGTTCTGTATGTTCTAAAAGTAGCTGAGAATAGTCTGTGTATGTGTGTTTGGGAAAGAGGTGGTGTTGGCGTTCTCAGACAAAGGAACAGAAGGAAAGACTCCCGAAGAAAATGGGGTTAGGAAGGGTATATACCGTGAAGGGTAAAAGGAAAACGGACAGAAATTATCTAAGGGAGGGAAATGAGTCAGCGGAAGTGAGGTCAAATGTGGCTTAGAGGGAGTGACGTGTGTCAGTGGGTTACTGGGGCTACGACCCACGCAAGGCGTCGGGGAACAGTCGCCTGTCAGGTTTATTACTGACGGAGGGCAAGGAACGCTCACGTTGTGTAAGTGGTTGAGTAACACTAGATGGGTATGGGTTGAGGGACAGTATCGGGTGCGTGTGTGTGTGTGTGTGTGTGTGGGTCAGGAACTAGCGTGTTGTGAGCCACACATGGGAGTGCTGGGACAGTAGCCTGTGTGTGTGTGTGTGTGTGTGTGTGTGTGTGTGTGTGTGTGTGTGTGTGTGTGAGTATGTGTGATTATACATCTGCAGAACACAGGGAGGCAGTTCTACACTCGAGAGGGGGGGTCCCTATCTCTTAAAACTTTCTCTCGTGTCATACTGATTTTTGTGTGGCCTGCGTGGCATGAGACACCAAGGGGTCGCTATGTTTGTTTTCGACCGTCCAACGGTCTTGGGGAATGATGACACGTTGATGACCTACAACCTAACCTTTGATCACGACTTGTCTAAATCAGTTATCTCGTATCTCTTTTCACACATGGCTGAGGAGGTTAGAGATACCTGAAAGAGTCGTTTAGACGCTTTTGATTTGGATCCATCACATCATTTTCAGGAACGTGTGGAGAGGTCAATTGGAGCAGGTGAATGATTGCGGGTATAAGTGTGAGGTTGGGTAATACCTGTCTGCGGACGTGCATGTAGCGTTGCGCGCTTTTTGGGCTGTTCTGCGATGCTAGGGCATGTCGTTGTAGTATCATGTCTTCGCCCGTGTTGTGGTTATCGATTTTCGGTTGTTGTTTCTTGATAATAAGTGCTTCGGCGATGCTCAGGCATGTGTATAGGGGTGTGGTGGTTTTGTGAGTGATTTTTGAGTACTGTTTCATGAGTTTATGTTAGCGTCCTCGCTGGATCAAGGGATGTGGATGTCATTGTTACAGAATTGGTCGTATGTGGAGGCCAGGTTGGTGCTTGGGGTTTAGATCTTTAATGTGCTCCAATGTTGGCTGCAGTGGGTCTTGTGGTTCATTGTGGCGAGGAGGATGTGCCAGTTTGCAGTTCTTCTTTCAGTGATTAGGTTAACGCTGGTGTTATTTAGCGTTTGGGTTTGGTCAGTGATGACGCGTGGTTTTGTCTGGGCTGGTTTCCTTGTTTTGTGATGTCTGCAGCTTGCAGGGAGATGTTTGGGTTATTCCCATGCCCTTGTGGTATGCACTCCTTTGGTTAGCATGGTTGTTGATGTAGTGAAGATTGGTGATATAGGGATTGCAAGTTGCCTCTAGTGAAGTTTTGGAACTTGGATTCCTCCTGCTGTGTGAATGTTGGTCAATCTACTTCCCTGTATTTGTTTTTTTTTTATGGTGGCTGTTTGGGTTTGAGTAGGTTAGGTTTATAGTTATCATCAGTGGTGAGTTCGGGGAAGCGTGGCACATCTGGTCCTTGTGTGCAGTGGTGGCGTGCTGAGGGTGGTGGGTCGGGGAGAGTGTCTGGTCGGCCGGTTGCGTAGGTTGAGGAAGTTGATGTGCGTGCAGTTCACCTTGGGGATCCCTGGGCGTGTGTGTGTTGAGTCATGCAGGACGGTGGCCACTTGAGATTTCCACATAGATGGGTGTTGGGCGTGTGGGGTCAGGTTCTGCAGTTGCGGGAGAGAGTATCTGGGAGGGCCAAGTGGATGGGGGTCGTGTGTAAGTGTCAATGGTGATATAGTTAATGCTGTGTGGATTAGATTCTTATGGATTGTGCTCCAGGAGTGTTGTCGTTGTCTGTGATCTGCCTTGTGCCTGGAGCAGTATTTGTGTCACACGTCCTCCTCCTCCTAGTCCACGTCGTCTGTCTTGCCTGAGGGTTGTGTAAAAGGGATGTGTTTATGTTGTGGTCTTGATGAACGGAGAGTACTTGTGTGTGTGTCCGTATTTGATGCCGATGGTGTTGAACTACACAGTGTTTAGTGTGTGACTTGAGGGTTCTGTGGAGGATAGGAGATTGGCTAGTGATTGAAAGGGTAGGGGTTGTGCATTCTGTGCTGTTGCTTATGGAGTGCCCGTCTTGTGAGTGTGATTTTGTGGGAAGGCAAGGTGCATATATATATATATATATATATATATATATATATATATATATATATATATATATATATATATATATATATATATATATATATATATATATTGATCTCGACATCTTCCCCTACAGGTTTTCCCCTCTCAATCACTTATCTATAGTATCTACTGCATTAGTAAGTGCGTTCTGGGCGACACACGAGGGAAGACGTATAGCAGCATATGTGTGCTTGTTGGTAACACTCAAGAGTGGGACTTACTACACACCTGGGGTCAGGGGACTCGAACCTGTGTGCTCGAGGTAATCATCGTAGTGTTGAACAAACTTGAGTCCCGTGCGTCAGCTCTCACCATTTGGCGAATATTTGGCGAATATCGTATAACTGTCCCTTGAAAAAGAGTTGTAACTGGAACGGCTTTAAATTTACATAAAGCCGCGGTAAAGGAGAACCCCGCTTGTTTGAAACCATCAGTCACTTGCCTTTACCAGCTAACGTGCGTGTCGTAAATAATTGGACGTAAAACATTTTTGAGACCTGACAAATTCGAACGGAAATTGCTAATTTATGAACCTATTGATGGGCTTTCACGTGCTTCAAGTATATGATAGATAGATTTTTTTTTCTTATTTTGCTCTTAGGAGTTGTTGGTACAAGTCGACGTTTTGCGAATCAGTGGAGCAAGTGGTGTCAGGCACTGAGGGTGATAATAAGTCTGCAGATGTTGCCAGGCAAACTAGCTGTTGCACGGGGTGTCCCTGTGTGTCCTGTTTGCGTGTTGCGGGAGAGAGAGAGAGAGAGAGAGAGAGAGAGAGAGAGAGAGAGAGAGAGAGAGAGAGAGTTTTACACCCGACCTACATTCGGATAATCACTTGTTTACCAAATGGCGTCCTAGCTGCGTCTGTTTATTGTATATTAACTGACTGTTATATTTCATTCGTGTATCTCCCCAGTTGATGTGATTATTACACGAAAGTGCACTTGGGAACTTAATGAGTTTCATTTACCTGTGGATCATAGGAATATACTTGATCACGCGCTCAATTGTGATTCTTTCCAATATATATATATATATATATATATATATATATATATATATATATATATATATATATATATATGGGAGCAGGGGCTGGAAATCCCCTCTCGGCTTTTTTTTAATTTTCCAAAAGAAGGAACAGAGAAGGGGGCCAGGTGAGGATATTCCCTCAAAGGTCCAGACCTCTGTTCTTAACGCTACCTTGCTAACGTGGGAAGTGGCGAAGTGTGATATATATATATATATATATATATATATATATATATATATATATATATATATATATATATATATATATATATGAGTGTGTGTGTGTGTGTGTGTAAACTGTTGTTGCCATGATGTAGGGTGCTGTGGGGGTGGCCAGGTGTCTAGCATGCTGCCGGCAGTCCCCCACCCGTCGGCAACACTCACCCCGTGTTACCACATCACACTGGCCTCAACCCCACTCTGCAATTCCCCGCCCTCAGCCCAGGCGTATGATGTTTGACCCCGCAGGCAACGCCCCTCGAGTATTTTACCGTTACGAGATATTCCGTATATTTGTACAGTATTACTTGTACATAGATATGTAGTACAGGTGAGTTTTGTAGTACACGACAGCGGGGGTTAACGAAGTGAATACGCCGCCATGACGAGCGATCCTCCCGCCAACTCCCGCGATCCCGTCATTACGGTGAGCGAGGCAGACGTGCTGAGTCTCACGTCAGCAGCAGTACGCCCGCCATCGTGCACGTTCGTATTAACAAGACCCTAAAACATCGGTAGACGTATCTGATATTGCATGAAGTTCCTGGATTCATCGTTGTTATGTTAGTGGAACTTATGCCAGTAGGGTGTTTTGATTCGCGTGAGAGAATGTGGTCTCTCTTATCGCGAGCCTATGAGAGCCACCAACGGAATTCATGCGACCACAATATATCACGCACGATAATCGCCTCATGAACACGCAGCTCCTGGCGTCTATCTGTCAGTTGTTCGTAACTGTAGACAAACTTCCAGTTGATATCCGCTATTTTTTCTCTCTCATCACTACAGCAGAACACACGCACTCTTGAGTCTTACAGGGAGACACACTCCATTCACCTCCAGTTAACGTTATCTCCACCAACGCGCCAGTGGGCTTCCCCATCGTATGAGCGGGAAGTTTTTGTTGGTGCAATAAATGGCGAGATTTCTATTTGTGGCTGAATCTGCGTCAGGGCAACAGCTTAGCGTTATACTGGCAGGTGTAACAGCACTAGACCACTCACTGCCACCCGAGTCTTCAGCATAACCAGCCACCAACACCCCCCAAGGAATGAACTCACTTAACCAACCTATGCTTGTAAATCCCTCTGTTGACAAAATATATTCACGGTGTTGGATCGTCGAGTCACTGAGCAACCGCCTCCAACCCCGTGTTAAGCACCACACTCTCAAACAATTGCCCATCTGGAACTACACTCCCCAGACATGTATGAGTTACACTTTCTCGTTTACGTGCTGGACGTCACACACATCTCTCTCCCTCCAGCATCGATTGAACATAGCACAGTCGCCATCATGACCAAGAGCTCTCACACCACGAACACTGAACACCTGCGGGGGGGGGGGGGGGCTGAAAATCCTCCCCTCTCGTTTTTAATTTTCCAAAAGAAGGAACCGAGAAGGGGGCCAAGTGAGGATATTCCCTCCAAGGCTCAGTTTTCTGTTCTTAACGCTACCTCGCTAACGCGGGAAATGGCGAATATATATATGAAAGAAAGAAATATATATCCCAGGGGTTAGGGGAGAAAGAATACTTCTTGCGTATCTCCCTTGTCGTAGAAGGCGACTGAGAGGCGCGGGAGGTTGGAGTTTTAACCCTCCAGTTCTCCCTTGGGGGGAAAAAAGAAAGAGGAGGAAACCATGCGAGGGTTTTTGCTTCTTTTGTTTAGTCGCTTGTTTTGGCCCTTGCCATGCTCTCGCAGGAGCAAGCGAACATGTATGGGAAAAAGATGCAGGTAAAGTCTACTCTCTCTCTCTCTCTCTCTCTCTCTCTCTCTCTCTCTCTCTCTCTCTCTCTCTCTCTCTCTCTCTCTCTCTCTCTCTCTCTATATATATATATATATATATATATATATATATATATATATAGTTTTCAAAATGGTCGTCATGCTACAGGTACGGTTGGCCATACTCACCGACCCTAATAACCTTTCGAGTACACATCCCCTGGATGGACTCCTCCCTATTCCCCCTCAACCTGCACCATTGAGTCTTCCTCCTCCTCCTCCTCCTCCTCCTCCTTGGCCTGGATGTCTTGTTACCGATAAAGAGGATGAATGCGAGTGACTGTAGTTCATGTTGATGGAGGTAATGAGTAAAGGAAGACTGACGAAACATTGAAATATGGAAGAACGTTACATATCCACAACAAAGTTGGGTAGAAACTGTAAAGTTTCGTTGGTAGCTGGGTTGTGAGGGGTTAGAGTGTGGGGTTGTGAGGGTGAGGATGTAGGGTTGTAAGGATGAGAGTGTGGGGTAGTAAGGGTGAAGATAAGGGGGGTTGTAAGGTGTGCATAGGATTGGCGTAGACGGAACTTCTTCCCTGGGATACCTGCTCACCCCGGGGACCTACCTGCTCCATGGAGCACCTGCTGGCGTAAGGTACCTACATGCTCCCGTCCCTGCTGGCCCAGGGGGACTTGCTTGCTTGCTGCACAGAGGACCTACCTGCTTCCATGGGGTCACTGCTGACCAAGAGGACCTGCCTACTTCCCTGGAGGTCCGGCTTGTCCAACGGAAAAAAAAAAAAGGACAAGATCAGCTTGGGATAGTAGGGGGAGGAAGGGCCTCTGAGAAATCTAGCAATGTCTGTATCACGAGCGTAGAGTGAGGACGGAAAACATGGGAAGTGGAAGACCCCCCCCCCCCTCTCCACACACACACACACACACACACACACACACACACACACATAACCCAAGCTTATCCTCTGAGTGGACTTGATAAAGTCCCCTTCAAAACCAGGAAATGAGATCTTATCCATTATCGAGAAATTACCTGCGTGAGGTAAAGACTCTCTGCCTTTTGCAGATGTCTTCCTCATTTTCAGAATGGTCGGTCCTTTCAGAAGTGGTGAGGGGGGATGGTGGTGAGGAGGGGAGGGTGTGTCAGTCCATCCAGAAGGGATGGAAGTCCTTCACGAGAGGGTAGGCCAGGGGAGCGGGGCAGGCGAGGTCTTCCTTGCGCTCATCCTTCACGAGAGGGTAGGCCAGGGGAGCGGGGCAGGCGAGGTCTTCCTTGCGCTCATCCTTCACGAGAGGGTAGGCCAGGGGAGCGGGCAGGCGAGGTCTTCCTTGCGCTCATCCTTCACGAGAGGGTAGGCCAGAGGAGCGGGGCAGGCGAGGTCTTCCTCACGTGAGCGCACGAGACCTGCAGATTATTGATGGATTTTGTAATGACTTGACCTTTGCGTGGTCACCACCGATGAATTATTGGTGCCTCCGCTGCCGAGGCCGGGCATGGCATCCCCCTCACTTCCCATCCTCCCCTCCCCCAGCACTCCACGTCACCGTTACCCAAACGTAAGACCACGTCACCACCGACCACGTCATACATCTATCACTGTACATGTCAGACGTCATCTTAGGCATCATCACCCATCTAGCTGGTCATCACCACGTACCACATCAGACATGATCATCATCATCGCCCACTGCGTTAGGCTTCACGAAACACCACGTCAGACATCGCCACAGAAGACATCAGACATCACCCCTGAACACGTCAGACATCACCACTGAACATATCAGACATCACCACTGAACACGTCAGATATCACCACTGAACACGTCAGACATCACCACTGAACACGCCATACATCACCACTGAACACGTCAGACATCATCACCGAACATATCAGACATCACCACTGAGCACGTCAGATATCACCACTGAACACGTCAGACCACCACTGAACACGTCATACATCACCACTGAACACGTCAGACATCACCACTGAACACGTCAGACATCACCACTGAACACGCCATACATCACCACTGAACACGTCATACATCACCACTGAACACGTCAGACATCACCACTGAACACGTCAGACCACCACTGAACACGTCAGACATCACCGCTGAACACGCCATACATCACCTCTGAACACGTTCAGTTACTTCTGCGGTCAAGTATATATGATAGAGGTTGGAGCAAAAGGTCACGTGAATAATAGATTTGTGTTTTACTACTTTGAGTCAGTTTGTCTAAGAGAAATAAGAGGTTGAACTTTCGTATTGTCAATTTACAGCTTCCTCACACTAGATGACATTTTATCTTCGGTATTTATTGGGAAACACACACACACACACACACACACACACACACACACACACACACACACGATGTGGGATATTTGAAGGTTCTATGCTCATGTAACTAACAGAGATATCGACATATGTTCTTAATGAACTTGGATTTATCCACTTTATTGTACCGACATTTGAACATCGTCAAAGTGCACGTTAGTGAACCTTTCCACCTGGTCAGGAAAAGGCTCGACTTAATATGAATGCTGTAAAAGGATTGTAGATTTATCCTATCGATTCTATGATTTATATCTTGGTGTAGCGGGTTTGCGTTCCTGACCGTGACGCATTCACGGGCCGCCCAGGGTCGAGCGCATAAGTTCGAACCCCGGTTATGGCAGTTGGTCCACAGTCACCCTAGCTGTTCATCCACCCCCAAGGGATTGGTCGATAAAATGGGTACCTGACTCCAGCTATGGTATATAACGTTGATGGGATAGCCTTGATTAGGGCCTCAGTTGCCCGTGCCGTCTCAGCTAACATAAAAAAGAATAGTGAGTACGCTATACAAGACTGTCGTATGACTTTTCGTCAAGGGAAGTTCGGTGAACCGGTCTTGTGGTTCTTTATGCCACTGTCGTCAGTTGGCGGGAAACATCCGGTCTTGGAGGATGTCTCCTGTTGTGGACCGACGCCAACAGCCTAGTGGGCTGGATATTATTACTGTAGTTGAATTGATGTTCTGATGTTTGACTCTTCTTTATTATGTGGATTTACTGTCACTTGATGTTTTCTAAAGATTGACTCGTCTTTATTATATGGATTTACTGTCACTTGATGTTTTCTAAAGATTGACCCGTCTTTATTATATGGATTTACTGTCATCCGTATAAAGATTTTTCTCTTTGAATGATCATATTTGTTTTGAGCCTGCAGCACTGCTTTGTGTAGTGCATCATAACTTTACTAACCTCCCGTAAAACTGCCCACACGTTGGGGAACATTTCTGGGTCGAAGTAGTCCACGTTTCAAGAAGGCTGTTTGCCGGATACAAGATAGATGAACACGTCAGTCATAGCCTGATTTTTCAGAGTTTCTTTTAATAAATGAAGAGCAGCGGCTGTAATCATTTACCTTGCGATTCAAAATGGATTCCTAACTTCTCGGAATCTCACGCAACTTCACTCACTGTTGGATGGCCGAGGTAAAACACCATCCATTAAACGTGTAGAGCAACTCATCCAGTCCTTCCTGCATTCATTACCTCCTCAGTTTGCTGTCAAGCAACCTGATATACTTTGAAATTTTGATGCTCTGACCTTTCAAAGTTTGTGTCGGGAATTACGGCTGTCAGAGCTGTGCATGCTTAAATATACACTTAGCAGTTTAGCTAGTAGTGTATTATATTATCCATAAGGCACTGTAAACTTTTTTTGGTTAAGTATAACGTATAGGTTTTCTTTAACTGCTTCTCCGAATTGGTGGGTACTTACCAGACGATGAGGTATTTGCCATTGAAATTCATGTGGAGGAACCATGGAAGCGGAGGTGAGTCATGTGATGGGTGAGTGAGGGGGCGCTGGCTCTGAGAGTACTGAGGAATGTGCGGAAAAGGAGGTCATTATCTGGGAGGGTGAAAACGGGTATGTTTGAAGTTAAAGTAGTTCCAACAATGTGTGGATGCGAGCCATGGGCTATAGATATGCGTATGAGAAGTGGAAGGAAAAAGAAGGAGAGACCATATTGGAGATGGAAGGGACTGAATGAAAAAGGTTTTCGATGGACGGGGTCTAACATACAAGAAGTTGAAAGGTGTGCATGGGATACAGTGAATTGAAGCGATTTTGGTATGCAGGGGACACGTGCTGTCAACGGGCTGAAGAAGGGCATATATGAAGCAACTGGTAGAAACTGTGGAACGGTCTGTGGAGCGTGGTTGTGGATACGTGGCTGTGATTTCGGCGCATTATTTGTGAAGGAGAGGAAATCGTTTGAAAAGGAGAAAAAGTGTAGGAGACAGGGCAAAACCTTGAGGGACACCTGTTGATGGAGAAAAGCGGGGAGGCTGGTCCGTCAGCATCCACAGAGAGGAAGCTAGATATGAAGGAGCAAAGTGAGGGAGGGAAGCCAATAAAGAGGAGCTTAGAGATGAGACCCCTATGCTACACCCTGCCAAAAGCCTTATATATGTCAAGGGCAGCTACACTTGGCTCCCCAAAATCTTTCAGGGATGATTAGTTATACGGTAAATAGGCTGTGTCCCTGGCATCCATTTGCTTACGATTATGATGATATTGCTTTTTTTTGTCTGTAAAATAGGTTTTGTGTACAAAGTCACGAAAGAATAAGAAATCGTGATGTGAGTAGCATGATATCCCCAGCGATGACCTCGAAGCCTGTCTGATGGACTGTATCTGTCGGCAGCCAACAGGAAGGCCCACATAGAGGCCTCTCCACATATCTCTTCCCTCACCACATCCCCCAGTTTCCCTCGACGCTCATATCGCTCTCACACCACCAACCTCCCTCACTGTGACCTTCCTTACTCTCACACATCCTCCTTAATGTACACCCTCTCTCTGTTTCTCAAGTCATTTGATATCCATCGCCTTCTGCAGCCAACCTATCTCTGGGTTATGAGGGATTCCCTATATCCATCGCCTTCTGCAGCCTACCTGTCTCTGGGTTATGAGGGATTCCCTTTCTCCAACACCATCACTATACTTTTAAGACTCGTTCATCATAATGGATGTCCAGTAATCCTTCTCACTGTTTCACCACAACATCTTGTAATGTTTACGATCAGTGTTCACTTTCATCTCTGTCTCGTTACTCTGCTTGTGATGTGTGTGTGTCCGGATCTCCCTCACAAGCGCCATATACGAGGGTAT
Organism: Panulirus ornatus; assembly: GCF_036320965.1. Taxonomy (NCBI): domain Eukaryota; kingdom Metazoa; phylum Arthropoda; class Malacostraca; order Decapoda; family Palinuridae; genus Panulirus; species Panulirus ornatus. The sequence goes on along the minus strand of NC_092226.1, from coordinate 71,827,062 downwards.
TCGACACCCACGCGACCCTAACTCTCGCCTCAGTGGCGCCAAGCCCTCAGCCCGGAACTACTTGCACGGTAATATACTTCCATAGTGAATACAGAAGTTGCAAGAACAGTTTAACATCGATATGCGTGAAGTAGTGGTATGCGGTAAGCGAAATCAATAAGTCTACATGGGAGAAGGGTTTAAGGACTAATGGTTTACCGAGATTGAAAGTTAAGGCAACAGTGTATCAGCATGAGGAATAACTCTTATGGAAAATTTAGGTTCGTATCCAAGTGTGTAAGTATAGGTCTGCAGGGTGTGAACCTAAAACTGTGTCTGGCCTTAGTAAGGCTTCGCCCTGTGCGGTTCAGGTTTGGTCATCCAGTTGTTAGAAAGGACAAAGCTTCTCTAGACGAATGTCTTTGATTTATTTCACAGTGATACCATAGAAAATTTATTTTGAAGTACTTTCAAGGATATCATTGAGTTTAGACTCCTTCGGCCTCCTTTTTTCTATCTCTATTAGGTCCTTTTGATAGTGAGGTGAAAAAATGCCATCTTCACTACACACTCATCTTCATTAATCTATATCTTTATGACTCGCCAGATCTTCTCTGACTTACATCTTCACCACACCTCCATCTTCTCCAACTTTACCACACCCTCATCTTCACCATACGATCATCATTATTACGTCATTCACTACACGTTAATCTTCACAACCTCACTATATTCATTATACCTTTATCTTCACTAGGTTAGGAACATTATTTTTTTTTCACCGTACAGTTCATTATCATATAGATCCAGTAAACTATTAAAACCAGAACTCGAACCATCTGTATAGGAAAAGACAAGGTTAGATAAAAAGAAGATAGGAAGACATTGGTGAGGAAAGAGGGTTGTTAATGAGTGGGTCTGATCACCAACTTAGTGGAGATAACAGTGATTTGGATGTAAACAGGAGAGAACCATGTGAACATGGATGGGTGTAATTAGGAGCTGCCCAGTGATGGGTCTGTAGGTCTTATGCAGTTAACCCGCCTGTGTTCTATGTGTGTGTGTGTGTGTGTGTGTGTGTGTGTGTGTGGTCCTTTACTCTTCTTGTATAGGGACTGTCATCGTACAACAGCTTCACCTCCATTACGTATATTCTTTGTACATTTTACTGTCCGCTTACTGAAGAATTATTTTTTTCCAAGTACACAAGGTTTATCTGCAGTTTCATTACTTTTAAGTTTTTCTGCCGGGGTTCTTTGCCATCCTGTACGGCTTCAAGTGTTTCTCAACACTTGCACCAATCTTTAAAGGTTCTCTGTATTTCTTTTATATTTTTATGTCCCTTTAATGTGTGGCATCGACGAGGACATAAGAAAACGATTTTATGCCCCGCACGTGAGGTAATTGGCTAGGATTTTTGTTTGCCTTTACGCGGAGGCGCAGTCACTGTATGCACAGCCAGAATTAGCCACCAAGAGCCCTTCACCCAAGCTAGATATACTGACGGAAAAGCAGACACTGTTGCCACCACAGCGGGAAGCACAGGCCTGTCAATCCTGCCGAATTTCCATACCGCCTGCGTCGCATGCAACGGACGCTTTGGCGTCGCTTTGTCCTGCATCATTGCCAGGATCCACACTAAAAGTGCAATTTAACATTGTTCGTAACTCGAGAAGTCTTAATCAGACATTCACGTAACGTCACGCAGTTGTTCCCAGGCACCTAAAGAAACGAATGACATGAGGCCCATGACTCTGGATTTGGCCTAAGATAACATTATGCTCTTTATAAGTACGTTTATCCTGAAACGTGACGACCCGGGGCATAACTTGAAGAAACTTCCATCTTTCGCCATGGAACATAATATAAATGTTTTTGATACTGCCCCAACAGTTATTTCCTCTTGTTCATGCATTTCTAATAGCAATACTGCACTTATTTCCATTGTTTTCACTTCCACTCTAATAACAGTGTTGCACTGCTGGTAATACAAGTGTTCCACGGTAACACCCATCTAGTTACCTTTTCTTCCGCTCGTCAGCGTAAGTTGTGTAATTTCCCACAGGTTGTGCAAGGCGTTGGACAAGTTAATCCCATACCGAGAAAAACGCACAGGATATCAAGTGTCTGTTATAGTACAATACTGTACGTGTCAGGAACAATGCACAAGAGTGACACTGTTTGACGGAAGTGTTATGCACTGTTATGTATACTTCACACGAAAACATACATCTGGAGAATTTACGTTGGCAGACCTGCTAGTTAACATGCACAACCAAAAACAGGTCATGATAATCATATATGACTTGTATTCTAAAGCCATTTGACAGTTACTTTTCTGCTTAAAATGTTTGAGACATGCCCAGAAGTATACTGCGGTTTAGATTATTAAGTTTGAAACGTATGTAAATACGTTTCAAACTTAATACGATTTAATTATACCATTGATACATAAAAGATGCAGCGAAGCTATATATACAATAAGGACGAACAGAGTTGTACTCTGGAGTGTATTTTGGATATAGAAAGTTTAACACATTTGCACTTTATATTCTTCATAAGATCAGTGATAAGCAAAAAAAAAAAAAAAAAAAAATCATTCACTGTAGAGTTCATGAATTTGCGTTATTTCACAGCCATTAATCCGAAAATTCCCCCAGGATGTAAGTCCCGGACGCCCCTCTAGTTGGCTGCATGTTTTGCTCACACAAATACGTCTTTGCTTTCGTGCATGCAAGTCATCCGCAAAGAAATGTCCAGAAGTTGATAAGCATAGAAACATTATAAGTTGGGGATGTTAGACATTTACTTCACACATGTAACCCAAACTGTAAAATGTACAGAAGGAAATTTGCATCCACCATGTTCGCAGATAGGTAGCCATGGATGTAAACGTGGACACAAATTGTCTTCTTGAGCTCGACGTTACAACACTTGCATACGATGGCCTGACATTTGACCGGACCCATAAGGGGTTGTACCTTCGTGCTGAAGAAGTTAATGTTTGGTGATGATTATCTGATGTTCGTGAGACATGATGTCATTCAGTTTCCAGACACTGTAATGCATTACACGACTTTGATACACTAGTTTGAAAGACATGAAAGTGACCGGTGAACATAAAAGCGTACACATTTCTCTCATTTTTTATCATGGTCAATATGTTTATTAGCCTTAAGGAATAATTTCGTAGCTGTGTGAATTAAAAAAGAAAAGAAGGTTAAAGAAACTCTCCTATTTTTTTTGTTTATATTCCTGTTATAATTGTTGGTGGCCCCTGAGTTTAGACCTGGTATATTTACAGCTCAGCAGTTTATTCCTCACTTGTACAGATAGTTTTCTTACAGTTTATGACAGTTTGTCATTACAGTTACTGAGACCATAGGACGCAACAACACGTCTAAGGCAGACTTAATGCTAAACCAGCCTAACCTGAGGTAGATTCTGGCTACACTAACCTAGCTTGAGGCAGACCTGTGGCCAAACTACTCTAGCCCGAGGCAGACTCATGGGTGTAACAAGCTAAGTATGAAGCAAGCAGAGTTGTCGCCACATTAACCAAGCCTCAGGCAGACTAGTAGCTAAACTGCCCTAGCCTGAGGCAGACCTGAAGCTAAACCAGTCTAACCCAAAGCAGACTTTTGGGTATTATAACCTGGACTGAAGAAGACGTCGCCAAACTTCAGGCAGACTTGTGGCTAGACTAGCTTAGCTTGAGGCAGACTTGTGGTAAAACCAACCTAACCTCAGTAGACTTGTGTTTAATAAGCCTCGGTTGAGGAAGATGTAAGTAAACTACCACCTGAGTCTCACTCTAATATACAGCTGAACTATCTTAGTATTAGCCTGACTTGTAACAAGTACATTTTACCTGAATGAGCGTAACGCAAGGCAAGCTTGTAACTGAAGAAACCTCTCGTGAAGTCAGCTTCTGGGTGAATTAGCCAAACTCAAGCAGGCTTACAGCTATGGCCTAGCTTCAAGCAGGCATGTTAAACTAACCTCGTTTCGGAGAGTCTTACATCTAAACTAGCCATTCACAAATACCATCTCTTCCCGTCGAAGGATATACAGTACTTCATTCAGAATTTCAAAGAGGTAATCTTCAAACTCTTACTCCCACTCATCTGTGTTCCTGACAAAGTGGTGGTGATTGCGTGTTATCAGTACTCCATTTCTAATTTCATCGGATGGATCAGGTATATACAGAGCCTTAATGGTGGGTTGGAAGCGTATTTTAGGTCCATGGCGATGTTAACTGGTTTACACTCGGTACTCTGCATTAACACCACTGGGTTGGAATGTATATATATGTTTCCCCCATTGAATGATAACTCGGAGGCGCGCAGGGATTTTGTAGATGAGGGAAATTTTTGGCGATGAGCAACGTAAAACACTGTTTTAGGCGTTCTTTGAGAAATATGTCATTGTTAGAGGTCGTCTCATTCAGCCCATTTTGGGCAGCCGTAGAAAACAGGTTCAGATAAAGACTTTTGATCTTACTAGAAAAACTCATTAAAGCATTACTGTATTTTCCTACGTCTAATAGTCACTGAACGAATATGTTTAAGAATATTTTTAACAATTATGAGATGAGAAAGTGCTGGAGGCGTTCTTTTGAGAGCACACTTGCTCACAACAGATGCACCAACTGAAGGCAGCGGGAGTCAATAAAAGTCAGTTTCGTGTATTAGGGAAAAGGTTATGTGAGATTAACACAGTTGCTATACATTTTTATTGATGCCTTATTTTGGTTTACTTTGCCCCATATTGTCCTCATCTTCAAAGCACTCCCATTTTTTCGGAAATTTGACCGTTGTAAAGCTTAATTCAAGTAAACTCCCGTAGTGTATATACATGTTCATACTAAGTTAACCAAATCTCATGATTTTTGTTGATTTTCGGTGAAGTGATATCGCCGTTGACTTAAAGTACGTTTACCTCTTCATAACTTTTTATCTATTAGTAACCAGTGCTACAGCATTTTTTTTTTTTTTACATAAATTAATATGAACACGCGGTTAAATATTAACATCTGAAATTTATGTGTTCCCTCATAACTGGAGTACATTAATGGCCACACTTTCATAAATGCGAAGCCTAAGGTTCATATGACTTAGGTCGACATTTGGGACGCCAACAGAGGCATTAGATATAGAATTAAGAGGCGGCTCTGCAAAGGTTGATCTTATATGGCTGCCGGCTCTTTATCTGGGGCTCTAGTATATGTACCGACTGAACATCCCGACATCCTGCCTCTTAGCTCTACCGAGTGATGGTGGTGGCTCGGCTCTTGGCTCTTTACCGAGTGATGTTAACGACTTGGCTCTGTACCGAGTCATTTTGGCGACCTAGCTCTTGGGGCTACCGTGTGATGTTGTCGATCCGACTCTTGGCTCTGGCAAGTGATGCTAGCGACCCGGCTTCTGGCTCTACTGAGTGATGTTAGCGAACTGGCTCTTGCCTCTGTACCGAGTGATGTTGGCGACCCGGCTCTTAGCTCTGCAGTGATTTTGGCGACCCGGCTCTCGGCTCTATCTAGTGATTTTGGCGACCCGGCTCTTGGCTCTACCTAGTGATTTTGACGACCCGGCTCTTGGCGCTGCCGAGTCATGTTAGCGACTCTGCTTTTGGCTCTACCGAGTGATGTTACCGACCTGGCTCTTGGCTCTGTACCGAAAGATTTTGGCGACCCGGCTCTTGGCTCTACCGAGTGATTAATGGTGACCCGGCTCTTGGCTCCTCTTAGTGAATTTGGCGACCCGGCGCATGGTTCTTCCGAGTGATGTTAGCGTCGCTGCTCTTGGCTCTGTCGAGCGATGTTTGCGACCCGGATCTTGGCTCTGTCGAATGATGTTACCGACCAGGCTCTTGCCTCTGCACCGACTGATTTTGCCGACCCGGCTCTTGGGTCTACCTCGTGATGGCTAGTGACCTGGCTCTTGACCCTGATATATATTAGCGACTCAGCTTTTGGCTCTTTACATTGCGATGTTTGCAACTTGGCTCTCGACTCTGTACAGAGTTTTGTCTCCGACCCGGTTCATAGTTATACAACAGAGCGCTGTATCCAATGAGGCTCAAGACTCTACAGTGAAAGACATTGTCTCATTACCTCCACCGTTTTCTTGTAATTTGGGATCCGGGATCCGGAGATCCGGCTGCCGGCATTTTAAGACTTCCTTCATCCCGGCTGCCGGCTTCTCTTGCAAACCACGTTCCCATCTCAGCGGCTGACTCTGTTCTCCTCCCAAACTTGCTGTACTGGCCGTGGTGCAAGATGGACTCAGAGGAAATACCTGAAAAAAAAGTCATTAATCAGAGCAAGTGTCTACTTATTTTTTTGGTCTTAATGCACTCTCATGTTCTGCCTTATGGTATTGCGCACATATTTGACCTCAGTGGACTAAATATTACAAAATAAAAAGTTCAGAGAAGTTCAGCGAGTTTGATTATTCTTGGAATGTGTTATTTCTTAAAAGATATTATCCATGTCAAGTTCTTTTCACACTTATGCATTAATATGACTAAAAATCAAGTTTTTATAATGTATTCACATATTGTAATCATCAGTTGGACGATGGCAAGCAAAATTATGAAAATAATTTCACATTTACCATTGGTAATACCTACCCATACTAGTATCTTTCGTACTGTACATTGTTATATATATATATATATATATATAATAACCATCAAGCACGACGGTACGATCTATGGATGTGATATCACAGGATGGGTGTAGACCTACGCTTCGCGAATCAGTTCGAAGGTAAGACCTCCATACCCAAGGGTTGTGCCATTGTGTTCAAGGGTCGTGCCATCTTGTTCAAGCGTCGTGCCATCATGCTCAAGGGTCATGCCATCGTGCTCAAGGGTCGTACCCTCGTGCAAAATAGGTTATTTAACTCGATGTTTACTGACGCTGCTTTGACGACTGCCACACAGTCTTCCACACATGCACAACCATAAGGCCTCGGCAGGCAATAGTGTAACACTTGTGTTCGGATGAAGGAAGCACTATCCACAGTGTCTCTTCCTCAGCCGGGAAAGGCAATAGGACCCGCAGCGTCCCTGTCTCATCCAAGAAAGGACTTTGGACCCAGTGTCCTCCGTAAATTAGGAGTGGCAGTAGGACCCGCAGCGTCCCTCTCTCATCCAGGAAAGGCCTTTGGACCGTGTCCCTCCCTCAGTCGGGAGTGGCAGTAGGACCGGCAGCGTCCCTCCCTCAGCCGGGAAAGGCCTTAGGACCCAATGTCCCTCCCTCAGTCGGGAGAGGCCATAGGACCCACAGCGTTCCTCCCTAAGCCGAGAGTGGCACTAGGACCCACAGCGTCCCTCCCTCAGCCGGGAGTGGCACTATGACCCACAGCGTCCCTCCCTCAGCCGGGAGTGGCACTATGACCCACAGCGTCCCTCCCTCAGCCGTGAGTGGCATTAGGACCAACAGCGTCCCTCTCTCAGGCGGAAGAGGCAATAGAAGCAGTATCTTTCCCTCGACCGGAAGAGGCAGTAGGACCCCAGTCACCCCTCCCCCCTCAGCCGGAAGAAACAGTAGGCCCCACAGTGTCCCTGTCTAGCCGGGAGCAGCAGCAGCAGCAGCAGCACCACGGTACCCCACCCTTCCCTCAGCCATCACTCCAGCAGAAGAGGCTCGAGTGCGCAACCTCGACTCGGGACACCTTTGCTACCAGCGTTCATGGCCGCCCTCAGGCGGTATGGGCCGGGAGTGGCGTCTTGCTGAAACATTCAGCGGGCAATGACCGGGTTCAGGTGTTGTCTGTTTCATCAAGACGCCATGAATAAGACAGACGTAAACTTTACGTTGGGAGGCGGTGATGGTAGCCTTGGTCCGCCCGCCTGACTCTGATAAGAGCCGCGGGGCTACCAGGCCGTGACATGTGGAAAGATTCGGTCATCTGAGGACATGAAAAGACTTGGCTTCGTGACCCGTTAAATGGGTTTAGTTCTCTTATAACTTCACACACTGCACCTGAAAGGCCGATTTAACAGTCAAGTGGGAATGATTTCGGGGTCTCGAATGGGCAGTTTTACTTACAGCTTTCGAGAAGCGAGTTAGAATACGTGAGCACGACGTGAAGACTTTTTTGAGTATTAGGGTGAACTTTGACCCGTGGCCCGAGGATCAGGTCAAAGGTCAGGCTAACAAATCCAATGGTCGTACTGTCTTGCTGAAGTTAAGTGGTGTAAACGGGAAATGATGAAATCCGCCTTACAGTAAGGTGAAAACACACACACACACACACACTCAAGCAAATACGGTTAAGCTTCCGATTAGCTTCAGTAAGATTAAGTGAGATTAAGATATTTTAACCGCACATGCAGCATTTGTAGTGTATGACAACGATGCAGGAAAACACCCCGGGATTATCCACAGAAAACGAGTAACACGTAACGTGCAAGAAAATCACGTAAATTGGGTTTTGATCGTTTATTGTCTTGATGACTCGAAAGGAACAGATGGAAATGGAAAAGGAATAAGAATGAAGCTTAGGGCGCAAAGGCTCGTGCCACACCCTGCCAAATGCTTTAGAACCGCCGAAGACCATGGTAAAGATATACCACAGGTGGACGGTCGGGTCATCATAGTCCCTGTTCTTTGCTGCCGTGTCTTCGAGTCATAGTGAGAGACAGAACGTGGAGAGCTGGAGGTTCTCGAAGCAGTGTACTCGCCGAAGAATGGACGAGCATGCTAGACAGTAGCAGCTGTGCGACCCTGATGTATGAAAGAATGGACAAGCATATAAGACAGTAGCAGCTGTGCCACCCTGATGTATGAAAGAATGGACGAGCATGTAAGACACTAGCAGCTGTGCCACCCTGATTTATGAAATAGTGAATTATTGTTTCCTGACGTACATTATTTAAAGGGATGTTGCCCAACGTGAGGAAGACACAGACAAATGCATCGTTAACTTTCACTGTACATAAAAGTATCAATCATGTGTTCGAATGGTGTTGCTGGTCACCGCACTCACGAATAACATCAAAAATTATTACCCTATTTTTAGAGAGATTTGTCATTGAAAATGTTTGTATCACGAATAACATCAAAAATTATTATTTTTAGAGAGATTTCTCATTGAAAATGTTTGTATTTAATATTACTGGTAAAAATAATATTACAGTTGTTTTTCAAAAAAAAAAAAAAATGCCTGACAAAGAACAGGTTAATTATGATTTTTTTTTTCTCTCCCTATGTTGACACTGCGTTGTTTCTAGCATGGAGGGGGTTGTCATGTGTTTTATCCCGCTGCCTGGTCGCAGGGGGATCGACCGTGAATCAAACACAGCTCGTGGTGAGGGAGGGAGGGAGTCAGTCAGGAGGGAAGAAAGAGGAAAGGACAGAGCAGTCCTTGAAATATAGATGAACTGGGAGAGGATGAAGTTCAAACCTATGGAAGGAAAACGGACGTCGCGTTAAAGGAAAATGGGAATTGAATAAACCTTAGTCTACCTACTTTTATATCAGTGTAGAATATATCTCGCAGATCTGCCTGTCTGTCTGTCTATCCATATATGTATGATACTGAACTTTCACGTTTGCATGGGGTTGGATCATGTGCAGACATACACCTTTTGGGGGTATCAATTTTGCATGTGGATGAATCGGCGACCCCAGCTCAACAAGGAACAGGACGGGAAAACACAATCCCAGGTCTGCTGGTACGGAGAATGCTAGTCTTATCCTCCTCTCTGGGCGAAAGTGGGCGTACGCTTAGGAGCGTCGTGTGTATGTATGCGTACGACTGTCGTGTTTTGCATACGAAGAGCTCATGCAAGAGCGGGTCCCCTTCCTCATAAACTTTTCTCTCGTAGCAGACCACCAACATTTTCATCTTTTTTATAGTTCTGCGTTTGCCGTTTTGTTTTTTGTTTTTTCTTAGAATTGGCTTGTTTAGGAAAATAAATATTTCACAGCTTCTTAGATTCCTTGCTTGTTGCCTTCATTGTATTTCTGTTAGTTTGTTTGCTGGTGTTTGTTTCACTGGACTATTAAGTACCAGTTTTGTTGAACTGGTTCAGAGACGTGACAGTTGAAAATACATTTCCACTTTTCCTTCTTCCAATGTTGTCGAGACTGTGGCCGCTGGCCTCCCTCCTTGCGGCTCAGTTCCTTCGGACAAAGCATTTGTTCCTCTCCGCCTGGATCTTCTCAGCCGACTCTATATATCTTGAATGGAGTTATCAGCTTGGCGATATATCCTCATAATGTATATATGGGTCAAATTTACGCTTTAAATATATAGCTTTTTTTTAACAACTTTTACATATATTGATACGATATTACTACTGCTGTTAATAATAATAATAATAATGATAATAATAATAATAATAATAATAATAATAATAATAATAATAATAATAATAATAATAATAGCTACATTGAATTAACTTCATCCAAAGGCTGAAGATATTCAGTGAAAATACGACATACGCCATAAACACTGAAGCTATAATGTTTTCAAACAGTAGACGTCAGGTTCAGAGATGCCTTGTGGAGCAGCGGATAATTGAAAGCCATTAAAAAAAGGACATTTTAAGGCAGGAGCCATTTTATGGCGAGCTACGGGTATGAAAATGGGTGTGGCAAGTGGAAACGTCGGAGATTGCTGAAGAGGTTTGGACTCTGAGAAGGAAACGAAAACAAAATGAAAATATCAGACAAAAACAAGAAACATGTGCAATAAAGAGAACATACAGAGGAATGGCAACATCTCCCACAGCATTTGGGAGAGGCAAAGATGAGGGTGTGTGTGTGTGATCTGGCGGGAGTACACACAGATCGATACGGCAACAGTCACATCCGGGAATTCTCAGCGCTGAGTCGGTACTTTAGGTTAGCAACAACACACACGGGGAGCGGCGGGTGATGACGCGATTTGACTGGCCGTGACCACCCGTCGTCCACTACCAGTCTGGGGAGCATCTGAGGTTAGGCTTATTGCGCTCTCTTCCCATGTTGCTAGGCCTGGGTGGGTCTTGTGTTGATGCATGGCCTTATGCTCGTCTTCCGTGGAAACTTTCGTGTGGAAACTTTCGTATCTTTTTTGTTTTTGTTTCTGTTGATAGGTGTACGTCGTTCTCCAGTTACAAGGCCAACGTTGTTGATAGACTCTGTTTTTACTTCGCCTTCTTCGCTCTCTCCTTGTAATCCTAAACTTCTGTAGGCCTAAGATTCAAGTACACTACGACGTAGATTAAGTTAGGCTTCCGTGAGTAAGTCGAAAATTATACCAGGCTTTGTGTAAGTCTACGATGCAGGTACACCAATACGAGACTTCTGCAAGGCTACCTCTTCTGTTCGTAAATAAGCTCGTGTTCTGTTTATGCTCGACCCATGTTCCTCTTCTGTTGATAAGGGACCTGTATTCTGTTCATGACAGGAAGCTGTTGTTCTGTTGATAAGACTTGTATTCTGTTGATGTTAGGAAGGTGTTTCTCTTCTGTTGCTGATAGATCTGTGTTCTGTTGATGCTAGGCCAGTGTTGCTTTTCCTGTAACACTAAAGGCCTTTTGTATTTTCTAATGACATTGGGCATATATTGAGAATAATGTTATTTTTTCTGTTGATTATAAGACCTGTTTTACCCTTCTGTTAGCCCTAGGCCTATGTTGGTTGCCTCATAATGACACTAGGTCTAGCTGTTCCTTCGATGACACTTGGTTTTTGTCGCTATTAACTTAGACTAGGCCTGCGTCCCTCTTCTGTTGATATTCATCCACATCGTTCTTCTGTTGATCCTAAGCATCTGTTGCTCTCCTGATGATACCATGCTTGTGTCTCTAATGATGAGGACTGTATCGCCCTTGGTGTAGACAATTATGTCTGTGTCACTCTTCTGTTGCGACGTGGCCTCTGTTGTCATTCTGTTGATAATGAGCTCACTTTGCCATTCTAGTTAACACTAGATTTCCGTTGCTCCTTTGTTTGCCGTGTATCTGGGAACAGCTTCTTAAAGTTTATATCCATATCTCGTCCTTACTTCATTATTGTACCAGCATGTCGATATTTTGCACTGCCATTGCCAAACCACAGAGGAGGACTTGTCTCAAATAAGCCTTCACCTTCCCGCACGACGAAGGACGTCACTTTAGGTGTGTGCAGTGCAGCCCGATGGAAGTGTGCCATTGCCATATACTTCCTCTTTGAATACCACTTTAACTCGTCATGAAGTGTCTGTATGGCAAGTGAGAGAGAGAGAGAGAGAGAGAGAGAGAGAGAGAGAGAGAGAGAGAGAGAGAGAGAGAGAGAGAGAGAGAGAGGTCCGTGGCTGATGTTAAGGACAGGCGAAGAGGATGCTGGTGGTGATCGTCAAGGTTGGTTGGTGTATGATGATGACCTGGCCTTTGACCTGACCGTTTACGGATGAGAGGTCAGAGGCCAATCCAGAGGACCTCCGATCGAGAGGCCCTTCCTTCCATTTCCTCTATAGAAGCTCACTCTCGGAATTAAACCTCTCTCCACCCTTCCCCGGGAGGTGGAGGACCATTTCACGGCTTCGGATCAGGAGCCCTCGTCCCACATACCGGCAGACCAGGAAACAGTTGGGTGCAATTACCCGTTTGTACAGTACGGGGGTGGGGGTAGGGGAGTTGGAGTTGTTTTATGTTGGGGGAAGAGGAGGGGAGGAGGAGTTTCACACGGGATGGGGAGATCTGAGTTGTGAACCCCATCACTTAAACATTCTTTCGCATCATTAACCATGTCCTCAGTCATTCCGTTCCATTCCTCCACCTCTTATACTGTAAAAAGTATTTCTTTACATCTATTTTTTTTTTTTTTAGTTGTTTCAACCATAGTATGATGTTATGTCTTCTGGTTGCTCTATCTCCTCATCTCTCGAAGGCCTGTTCATTGTCCTCATCGTCTGTCTCTTTCATGAATTTAGAGACCATGATCAGGTCACCCCTCTCTCTTCTTTCTTCCAATTTAGGTAAATTTAAAAAGCCTACGGCCTTTCCTTGTAACTTGGCTTTCATAATTTTGATACAGTCTTTGTTGCGCCTCTCGGGACCTTCTCTATTAGCTGTCTGTGCTTCTGTAGATGCGGTGACCAGACCTGAGAAGCATATTATTGACTACTGTTACGGGAAGAGACTTTTACATTCGTGTTGCCCCGTCTTGTGTGTGTGTGTGTGTGTGTGTGTGTGTGTGTGTGGTGTGTGTGTGTGTGATGGAGGATGAGGAAAAGAAGCATTACATCTCTAGTAACTGACTTCACTCGGTCAGGTGGGTTCACTGGTTTCCATCAGGGGTGTCGCACGCACGACCTCAGGGGATAGCGTGAGGGATGGCACAAGGTGTGTGTTCGTGCCCACGTCTCTCTGCTCCACACACCAACTGTGCTGGGTAGCGGGGGAGGAATCGGGTGGGGTTTTGGGGGGGTTTCATAAGGTCTACCCACTCCTTCCCACCTCGTCACCCCCACGTTCCAGGCGGACCGTGGATATTGCCACCTTGTTAATCAGTCAGGCGGGGGAGGTCTAGTCTAATTACTAGGACACGTGAGTGAGGTCATGGTAAACGGCATGACCTGGCCCAGAGTGTCTGGTGGTCACGCCCCGCCCCGGTCCATAGGCCACGACGTACCACATGACGGAGGAGAAACGTGGGTTTTTTTTTTCTTTTCCCGGGCGGCGCGTGCCAATGTGCGAGGGCGTGTGGGCATCAGCACCGCTCGCTTGACACAGAAGTGGCGGAGTAGTTGCCTCCGACATTACGTAGTCTCCATCCCATCAACCCCCCCTCTTGCGAAGGCGAACTTCCATCACTGATGCACACACCGTCACAAAAGCGAGTATCACACTTTTCCACAACACCCGGCCCCCCTCGTTGTGTGATGGTGCGACCTAGTAACACCAGGAGCACGAGACCCACCCACTGACGGAGGCGCTGACGCTGTTGTTCCGTACCGCTCATCTGACTTATGGTGTAAGGGAGCGATATACTTATGGTTCCTAAGTCTGGATTTTGATCCTTTACCAGATGGGCGTCGCGGGACCTGTGAGCCTAGTCATACTAGACCGCGACCCAAGAGGACAGTGGAGCGATGCCTTGGGGTGTGCTAAACTGACAGTCTACACACTGACCTCCTTCTGGAGAACTGTAGACAGGTCGTAAACAGACCAGCACCTTGACCTCTGAGTGATACAGGCAGGAAACTCATCCTGGTGACTCAGTGTGTTCGAACGATGCAGAAGGGAAGGAGGGGAGGGAGATGAGCTCGTCAAGTGTGAGGACAACGTGGAGAAAAGAAGTCTCTTGGCGTGGCGTTTTTAGAGCTACACACGGATGCGTGGAACACCCGGCCTCACACTGGGGAACACACTATTGAGTAAAGGTAAAACTAAGGCATCGCCGCCCACCGAGATCTCAAGCCAATGCATAGACGGAGAACACACGGACGATCATGAGAATCAAACGACACACTCAGGGAAGCCAGGATAACCCACATCGCCGACCGCACCTTGTGCTAGATAGTAATAAAGCACACTGCTGACGACCCCGCGACCTGATCTGTGTCTCTCGTTAAGGCCAGGACCCTCCACGCTTAGACCTTGGGGTCTGTGTAACTCTTATGTGGCTCTTGCGCCGTGGCACGATGGCAGCAAACAGGAATACTGTCGAAGGCGAGGCCATTGTATGGAAATTGTGAGCCTTACTTTTGGTGTAGAACGTTGTGCACAATGTCTCCCTACCCAGTAAACACAGCAGTGGTCTTCCTGACTCGTCCCTCTTCTCTGAGTCATGTATCTTCCTTCAGTCACCTCTTTTCCCTCCTGACTCATCTCTCTTCTTTCTGAGTCATTCATCTTTCTTCAGAGTCACCTCTCTCCTCCTGAGTCATCCTTCTTCCTGCTGTGTCATCCTTCTTCCTGCTCACTCATCTCTCTTCCTCTTCAGTCATCTCTCTTCCTTCTGAGTCATCCATCTTCCCCCTGAGTCATCCCTCTTCCTTAAGTTCTCTCTCTTCTCCCTGAGTCATCTCTCTTTTTCCTCAGTCATTCTTCTTCCTTCTAAGTCATCCCCTCTCCCTTCTGAGTCGTCTCTCCTCCTTGAGTCATCCCCTCCTCCTGAGTCATCCCTCTTCCTTCCGAGTCATATGTTCCTCCTGAGTCACCTTTCTTCCTCTTGAGTCATTCTTCTTTCTGAGTCATCTCTCATTCTGTGTCACCCGTTTTCTTCTGATGTTGAAATACGGGTGGAAAATTTTCCTACGTGCCTTCTTGAGCCTTGTGCCGGGAGTACACTTGTGTCACTAACTCATCGCATCATCAGCAGTATTTCTTCTGCATAACATTCTCAGTAGTTGTTCTTGCTTATATGTCCACAGTCATGACCCGGTACGGGCTGTCATGTACATATACGTTACATGTCGGTTACTTTCCGAGGTTGGAAAAGGTCTCTTCTGCCTCGTCAAACTTGTTACTTTACCACTCACTGCTCACCTCGTGTCCTGACCTCCCACTTGGTGTCCTCCCCTCTCACCAGTACTTAGATTTAATATCTTGTGCAACCGTCTCTCTCCTGAACCAGTTTGGGAGAGCAAGGTAATGTTTATGAAGGTATTTCTGTTACTGCTGTATAAGGAAAGACATACGTCCCAGTGTACATGCTAGTCTAAATGACTATGATTTTACATGAAGTAAGAATAGTGAAAGATGACGCGGGAGAATATAAGTATGTTTCGTTGCTAGTTACAAGCTGAGTTACAGTATGATGCAAGTTTTGTATCGTCCCTCCTTGCGAGTGTCCCCAGGCCAGAACGAACGTAGCAGCGAAGGTCGGGGACATCCACCGAAATTTCCTAGTTCGTTTAAGTTTCTTAACCTCGTCACTTGTTTACTTCGATGTTCAGTTAGATCGCGAGGTCAGGAGACTTCACACATGACTTACAGTGAAGACTGTGAAGCACAGCACAGCTAACCATCTTCACAGATCACGCGGGAAGGTTTCTTGAAGGCAGCACACAGGGAGGGAGGAAATGTTTACATAGCTGTTAGGGGGATCTGACCAGGTAGTGTGGATGGGACTGGTAGAAATCACCACTGATTCGGTAGTGAGGTCTTTCATCCTCTCTTGACCACGTCGCTTTGACCCCTAGGCATGGTGGGCTGGACTCGGACCTGACCTTCCTTTTGGGTCAGGTCAGAGGCCGGACGAAGGGAGGGTCGTACCATCTTGCTTTAAAAGCCGTCACGTCGTATTGAAGGGTTCTAATATCGTACTAAAAGGGGTGGAAGGGGGTTTCTTCAACTTAAAAGCCCCCCCTCTGCCGTTCTAACGTGGTGAACCTGCCTACCTAGTGAGCCAGTTAGTATAGCATTATGATGTCGAGTCGAGATAATGTTGGCAGCGGAGCCATGAGGACGTCAACACCGTGCCAGCAACCCCATCTGAGGCTGCGTCTCATGCCCGAGATTACGTTCCTAAATTAAATCAGGTGGGAAATGGGAGATGATCACTACTTTCAACTGCGTAGTGATCTGTCGTCACAGAACGGGGAGATACCTAGCAAACTTGCTAGGCGTCATCTCATGAACCATCTCTGTTATCATACTTTTTTGTCCTAGTTTTTGTGTGCGCGTAATTGCTTATGTGTGCTTAATGATAAAAGGACCTTCACGTTCACCGGACCCCACCTGGACTTGACCTTTTCACGATACAGCGTTGAGTCTCCTATTATCATTCGCATGTTTACTCCCTCTTTGCCTTCTTCGTGTCCTTTGTTGTTGAGGAGCTTCCGCACCTCCTTCCTCCTCACACTTGCCTCGCCTGGTGTCTTGATATGAGTTCCTCAATGCTCTTGTTCATTCGGATTTCAGGGTGTGTGTGTGTGTGTGTGTGTGTGTGTGTCTGTCATCATCATCGCGTCCCGCAAGGCTGGGTTATCATGTCTCGCCTCAGTCTGTTTCTCCATCATGCGTGTTCATTTCAAGGATTTCCATCCTGTCCTCGTGACTCACGGCAACTTCCTATGGCAAATCCTCGTTCCGTTCCGCCGTACCTTCTCCAGCAGCTCTGTGCGTTCCCTCACGTAAGGAGACGGAGTTGCCGTGGCTTATTCTGTCTTCGGTCAAATACGTACATACCTCTAGATCCTCATAACATCTGGTTGTCTGTGTCCGTATGAGAGGAAAACTTTACCTTAACTGTACTTTGCTTCACAATATTCTCCAAATATAACTTACTATTGGTTACCACAGCTTAATGTTAATTAACTTCAAGGACCTTTTCATGTTTTCATTTTCAGGATCCGGTCCCTCC
This sequence comes from Panulirus ornatus, assembly GCF_036320965.1. Classification (NCBI taxonomy): domain Eukaryota; kingdom Metazoa; phylum Arthropoda; class Malacostraca; order Decapoda; family Palinuridae; genus Panulirus; species Panulirus ornatus. The sequence goes on along the minus strand of NC_092226.1, from coordinate 71,809,790 downwards.
ATATTGTAATCACTGCCTCGTCTTTAACCTCACTTCCTGATGTTAATCATATTACATATCTTTAGCACTGAACTTCATCAATAATTCTTCTGGCCGATGCTTTATTTTATCAAGGTCTCATTGAGATATCAGTGTGTTACACTGTGTCACGCAGATTATATTGACAGTTTTTTTTTCTACAGATTAAAAATAGCAGTGGTCTTATCGCCAAACCCTGAGGGAACCCATTTGTTAACCCTCGGGAAATTCCAAGAGGCTGTCTTTCCCGTTAGGTATTTTCCCCACCCTGTTCATGCAGTTCTCTCTTCCACCAATCCGGAAAACCACATTGATCATGATCAGTCAAGGATGTCACGAGAAACCCATGCCCAGTCCTGGTAGTGGTCGAGAAAATCCAGTTGCCGTACGGTTCCCACCTTTATATGTCATAAAGACCAGTTTGTTTACGTCCGAAGATCACAAACCCGTAAGAAAACTTTTTGCTTGATAGATACTTTTATCCCGTCTGGCCCGAGGATTAAAACTGACTGTTGTTGTTGGACGGTAAACTAGCTCGATTTTAAATCTCTCAGATATAGATTCCAAACTACCTATCTAAGTGCGTCAGCGAATACGATTATTTATTGCATGTTGGGGATATCACCGAATAAGTATTGTAACTTTTTATTCCGATGCAAGGTGTGCAAGTGACAGGTTCGGCTAACGGGCTTGCTACAACCATTTCTTTTTGTCGCGAGGTAGTGGTTCAAGTGTCTGTCCTCGCCGTCCATAGCCAGTCGTTAAGAGGATCCTCACCACCTTCGCCAGTTAGTAAGCAAGGCTGAAGACAATCGTGGGTTAGAGGGCTGACCTCACGAGCCAATTGGATGACAAAACCTCAGCCAATCAGTGGCAGGGTACTGGCTTTCAGGGTCAAGCGGGCGCCACGAGCATCCAGTTACTTTGAGGTTGCTGGACTTCTGAGTGAGTCACTAAGAGTGAGTGGGCTACTTTGCTAATCAGGTCTTGGAAGTGCAACCAGTCCCTAATAATGACGATGGTCTTCTTAGGTAGTCGAGTGGCAGTGCTGCAGCCATTAATCTACCAGTGCTCTTTCAGCTAGTCACCGTAAGTGTTTGTGATATAATTTATATCGTGAGAGTGAGTGTTGCAGCCTATCTCTCAGGCAGTGTTGCAGCAACCAATCTCCATAAATGTATTGGTCATTTTGTAAACCCTCGGTGCTGTATCCGAGTTCCTTTCTAGTTGAGGTTTTCCCCTGCGCAGTCGTATTTTTCAAGCCATGAACTCCATTGTTGTTTGCAAGGATGGAGGAGTGGCCTTTTTTCAGCCGTTATACAGCGACACCACCGGATCTGATGTAAAAAGATGTTAAACAAAAAATAATTGCAATATTTACATAATTTCATTAGTTAAATGTAGTAGGCATTCCCTACCGGTGCCAATAGTACATTCGTCTGTACAGTAAAGGAGAAATCATATACTTATCTTGGGATAATCAGTTACACAGTTCAGAACATGATGGAGTTACTTACTTTCATATGAATCATATTTAACAACAGAAAATTGTTACTTTGCTTAGGCCTCTTTCAGTTTTCTGGTGAAATCCTTGGATGAGAAGAGGCTGTAGGTGTCCCGTGAGTACCAAACGAGAGTGGTACCAAGCGGCGTCTTGTGTTTACAAATAACATTCGAGAAAATGCGACGCGAAGAGTCGTACTGTCTGGCCCCTCACGAGGCGGGAAGGTGTTGCCATCTAGGTGGGCGATCATTGTTTTCCTTCGTGCCGGCTGAAACTGTTACGTCAACCGACAAATGTCATAGTGAATGACCCCCCTAACCCGTTCGTGTCCGGCATGATGATATCAATCTTCAAGCTGACCGAACTGCAGTCATTGATCAGAATTTACCGTCAAACAGAGTAAGGGACATATCAAATTGAACCCTTATTTTACAAAAACTTGTTTGGACAATTTTTTTCCGGGAATACAGCGTAACAGAGGTTATATATATATATATATATATATATATATATATATATATATATATATATATATATATATATATATATATCCAAATTTGCCACTTCTGTGAACAATTTCGTTTATCGATCTCCCATCTGTGGTATAAAAACTGCAGCGATCACTTTATATATATATATATATATATATATATATATATATATATATATATATATATATATATATATATATATATATGTGTGTGTGTGTGTGTGTGTGTGTGTGTGAGTGAAGCGGTCAGAGTACACCGCGGAAAGGACGGTGGGGTTTGGTGGATAGAGGGCTCTAGTTTCGGTGCATTACAACTAGAGTGGATGAGAGCGAATGTGGCTATCTGTTTCTGGCGGCTAACGCAGGAAATTGCCAACAGGCACATACACACATTATATATATATATATATATATATATATATATATATATATATATATATATATATATATACAAAGGGAGAGAGAGAGAGAGAGAAAGAGAGAGAGAGAGAGAGAGAGAGAGAGAGAGAGAGAGAGAGAGAGAGAGAGAGAGAGAGAGAGAGAGAGAGAGAGACCATTGGAAGGATGAGGTATACGGAGAGCGACGTGCTGTCAGTGAATTGAACCAGGGCATGTGCAGCATCCGGGGGAAACCATGGAAAGGTCTGTGGGGCCTGATTGTAAACGGGGGGGTCTGTGGTTTCGGTGCAGTGCACATAACAACCAGAGAATGGATGTGGGCAAATGCGGCCTTTTCTTTGTCTGCTCCTGCCGCTACCCCGCCAATGAGGGAAACTGCATATGGGAGAAAACTTATCTAAGATTCCAGTTCAAATTGTCTTTCCCTATTACGAATTGTATTCATAACTTTAACTAAAATTCTTCCAAACACTTTGAAGACACTACCTCTTCTAGCAATTGTGATTACACAAAGAAACTAAACCAAAGACATTCGCGAACAAAGCCCGTCATCCCCAAACATCCTGCAGAGGGATCGTATTGATTCCTCTGACGGTGAGATGGAAAATGCTAAGGATCATTGTTGATTCGAAACGGCATAAAGCTAAGTATGTGGAGCAAGACAAGATCGCCATATTTCGCTTAAACGGGCCAGAATGAAAGGCACGGAGCTACTTTGGTTAGTATGATAAAATGAATGGAATAACATTGTCTCCCTGCTCCTACGGGAGAAACAATGAGATTGAGTTCCCTCTATGTTCTTGGCGGCAAGTGGCTGGCTGGCCACTTTCACTCACGATGGGGCCCGTCCGTTACCAGGCAAGCCAGGCGTTGTTCTCTCTGAGACTGTGTGCTCACGACATGGTAAAGGAACGTCCCTCAAACACTTGAGAAGATTCTTTCTATCCGTTTACCGTCTAGGTTACGAGTAAACACATTTATATAAACTCATCCTGATTGTTGTTAGAATGTTGCCGTAATAGACACCTTCATTTGTTTTAGTTGTGGAAATCATCGTGTCTCAGGCACCGCGACCTTGTTATGCGCCTATATACATATTTTTTTCTCTATCAGTTCCATGGAATCATGCAAAAATCAATCGTATTTCCTCAGTACCATGTGTACTCTAATTCAAGATCAAAATACAAAAAAAATAAAACTTTAGTACAGAGAAGGAATAATAATAATAATAAAAAAAAATCGGTGGCAATTGTTTAGGGACGCGTTTGTCATACCATTGTACCACGGCTTGTTCTTTTGAGGCCAATGCAGTGTTCGAAATATAGGGCTTTCTATTTGAGGGTGCTCGAATTGGTCTGCGAGGGTAGTACATATGTCACTGATGGACATGTAGCCTATAAAGGATTCTAATTGAGGATTGACCCATTACGAAAACAGAAAATAAGCACTTCGTGATACTTATCCGCAGTGCTGTGAAAGGCACAGGTATTACCAGAATGAATATTCTTTTCTATCGCAGATTTACAACCTAGATATTCAAAGATTACCCTAGCAGTCTTTCAAATGCCACAGATGCTTATTATGCATGAAAACTGAAAGCTTCAGGTATGGGAAATTCACACATTATCTACAAATATTTAAAAGACCCACCTGAGTTCCCGTACACAACACGATACCATGAAGATTTGGGAGGGTCAAACGCCCTTGATTTCAAACCCGGAGGTCATGTATGGAATGTTAAACTTACGCTGTTACATAATGTGGGAATTAATTTCCGGTCGGAGACATAATTGCCATACAAAATCACGTACATGTGAAATATTCTCCAAGACACATATATTGTGACGAATGTCATGTTATCCAAGTAAATAGCACATAGGAAATGTCACAAAGCAACGAAGGAGATCAGACGGAAATTTGCATAAGGTTAAGGTATCTGTAGCTATGAATCGTGTATTGCTGAAAACAACAACAACAACAATGATCTCTTGAAAAGGCAACACCATAAATACGTTTAATCTGATTACACAATACAGCGCTTCATGCTATGGCTCCGCCGTATTTTTTTTTTTTTTTTTACTTAAAGTCGTCTAGTTTATCTCCACGCACGCACGGCACTTTGAGCTTTATGTGTCGTGATCTCCACTGCCATAGTAACAAATCTGGAAATGACCCAGTCATCTGTTGCTGTTGGCATTCATGTGCATCTTATTGATCCAGTAGTGAGGGGGATGGGGAGGAGCGGGGCTGGTTGGCGCACCCGTACCCTGTAATGTTCCATTCACCTCTGATTACACCACAGTGAAAGAAGCTGTATACGTTCGGGTACATTTTGTGGCCGTACTTCTGCTCATAACATACACCCCTTTGAAGGTGCAGCGTCCGCAAAAAAAAAAAAGAAAAAAGAAAAACCTTGTTCGCGCCGTGTATTTTCAGTGGCAACGTCACATTTCAATAGTTTCTCATCTCTCCTTTGGCCTTTATTACCAATTCCAGACGTCTGGGCTAGAAATGGCAAGCTTCCTGAAGTATTATAGATCCATAGGTTCTTGATGTGGATGAGGCGAGGATTTGATGAGGTGTTGCAGGAAGCAAGCTTGACTCCTTTTTCCGGCACTTCTCGATTCGGTTTGGGTCTGGGGAGTTCTCCGAATTACAAATTTTCCTCTGATAACTTGTTCATCACCTTTCTATCCTTATGGCAGGGGTAACTATCATGCATATAGTGATCACAACCGTGAGGCTTATTAAAAGGAAGTAGATGGTCTTCTAGCACCTTAATGTAGTGTTTTGGATTGAGAAGTACAATCCTCCCCTACCAGTTCCACACTAAAGCAACCCCAGATCATCACACTATCGTCTTCACTGTGAAACGAGACTCGTACCGGCTGGCATCCTCCGGTCTCCTCACCCTCCCCTTCCCCCACTTCACCTTATTCTACTGTTGCTCACTCCAGTCCTTGTATTTCTTCGCATATGCGACTTGTTTGCTTTTCATTACCTTCGTAAGCATGGGTTTGGGAGCTGGTTTGAGGGAGGGAATGTGATGGTCCTTTTGCAGGCGATGTTGAATGGTTCTTTGAGAGACATTTCATAAAAGTTTTGAATAGTCTTTGTTAAGTTTGGTGGCTGAAATGCGGGGCTGCTTCAGTACTTCTCGTCCAATGATGTTATCTGAATCTCTAGAGGTCTTCCTTGGGCGACCAGGGATACGTTTTGGTAGTGGGACGACGTTGTTGGGGAAGCCACGAGCGCTGGCAAGCAGCCGCCTCATCGTGCGTTCTAAGAGCCCACTGCATTTTAGAATCTCACGTGTATTCGCAGTTCTTGTTTCTAGGCGAACGAGCCAACGATTTTGAAGCACAGATGGTAAAAATACGGCGTCCATAAGTAAAAATTCACAAAATGTATTGGCAGCCTGGATGGGTTAAAAATAACGTCCTTCCCTTAAGATAGCCTGAGGCACACTGAGGCGGATTGCTGGGGCTCGCACCTTTAGAAACACAAGTCTCACCGACCTGATTTACGATGGTTTCTCCCCTGAAAACGTCATACACCTGTATCCACAACAAACCTTTGCCGTCTATCGCCTCGTAAAATTTATGGGGGCGGGCAGGATTTTCTGCGGACACTGTATGTTGTTACAGTGAAACTGGGTCTCTTGTGCATCAGTCAGGATTTCCGTAAGGTACCATCCTGGGTTTATCGTCCAATTTCTCCCAGGAATATTTTATGTGGAAATTTTAATCAGTGTCGTTTGAAGGATCACACCAGGTAAGGTATATACTACATACCGCGAATATATATATATATATATATATATATATATATATATATATATATATATATATATAAAGCTTCAAAGACAACAAAACTGTACAAATTATATAAATTTACGATTTGCATGGTTGGCGGTGTTATGATATCGTTAAACTGCCAGGAACGCAATATTCAATTTGGCTTGGTAAGTAAAACACAATCATCCAGCTCACATGACACTTAAAATGCAATCTAAATACACAGTATATATATATATATATATATATATATATATATATATATATATATATATATATATATATATATATATATATATATATATATATATTTTTTTTTTTTTTTTTTCAAACTATTCGCCATTTCCCGCGTTAGCGAGGTAGCGTTAAGAACAGAGGACTGGGCCATTGAGGGAATATCCTCACCTGGCCCCCTTCTCTGTTCCTTCTTTTGGAAAATTAAAAAAAATTGAGAGAGGAGGATTTCCAGCCCCCCGCTCTCTTCCCTTTTAGTCGCCTTCTACGACACGCAGGGAATACGTGGGAAGTATTCTTTCTCCCCTATCCCAAGGGATAATATATATATATATATATATATATATATATATATATATATATATATATATATATATATATATATATATATGAATGAAGGGGAAGACCAAATTGATGGAAGTATGGAGCAAAAAAAAAAAAAAGCTTGAGTGATCGGGGCCTGAACATGCAGGAGAATGAAAGGCATGCATAGGATAGAGTGAACTGGAACGATTTGGTATACAGGGGTCGACGTACTGTATGTGGACTGAACCAGGGCATATGAAGCGGCTGCAGGAAGCCATGGAATGATCTGCGATGCCTGGTTGTAGACAGGAGGCTCTGGTTTCGGTGCACTACACCTTGACAGCAAGAGAGTGGATAGGGGCGAATGCCGCCTTTCTTCAACTCTTCCTGGCGCGGGAAACAACGATCTATTTCCAGTACCTACTCAGACTGTGTGGCTGGCTCGTTAGTAAATCTCTTAGCCTCTGCCCCCAGAGAAACTCGACCTCCTCCGCTTCTCGTGGGGCGTGTGGATGAAGACCTCTGCTGCAGGTAAAGCAGATCAGACCTCCCTCCCACACACACACACACACACACACACACACACACACACACACACACACACACACACACATAATGGGCCTGGAGCTGGGGTCTCGCCAGTTGAGGTAGAACGGGCCAAGGGTAAGGTTTCAGCAAGTGGGGAGGGAGGCCAGTTTTATCATGCAAAAACATCCTTCTCCACAAAAGAAGTTACACGGTGATGTTGTTACGGGTGTAATTTGGAAAACACACACTCACACACGGGCCTCTGCGGTATAGCAGTTAGCGTTACTGGCGCCTAGGTTCGAATCCTAGACGCGGCAGTCGGCCCACAGCCAATCCCAACTGTTCGTATCCTCCTCGGGGGTCGGTCGATAAGTGTATACCTGACTTAAGCTAATCTGTGTGTTGGGCGGGGGGGAAGGGGGTGTCTTATTTGTGGGTTACCCCCCCCCCCCAACACACACACACACACACACACACAGCAGAGCATCAGTTCCCATAGCAGCTGTGACCTGAGCCAGCACGTCGTGAGAGTCGTGGTGCAGGTCAGCACGACCCTGATGTACTTGGGATCAGGTGGAGCCTCGCCGCTGCCGGGTCTTCACAGGCCTCCTCCCTGCCTACGTACCTCCACCAAGTCATTTCAATCCTACCGGCCAACGTCCTACACCAGACACCGTTTCTGCAACACTGACGGCATGGTTCCTTTAGACTAAAGGTAGAATACAGGACCACAAGTGTTGGTCATACCGTGACAAGAAGGAGGATTATTTTCCCTTTCGCCCCAACGCTACTTTAGCAGTGAGGCGGCGTCCATCTTGCGCCTGACATGGGAAAATCAGCCTTGGAACGGTCCAGGACTCTCCTGGCTAGGCTTTGCTTCATCACAGAGGGAGGGAACCACCCTCCACTCCCCTCCAGTGTGTTCGTCGACGAGACGTTAAGGAGGACTGATCACCGCTTCATCCTCACGTCTTCTAGCATCATCGCCATCCCATTCTATTCCCTGTTTTGTGTGTGTCTCCATTTCCTCCTCTTTTCTTACTCCATCTTTCTCATCTTGTTTTTTTTTTTTCCTGATACTCCACCATCCTCAAGAGAATCTGTTCCTACTTGACTGATGGTCCAGAGATGCAATGATGATAGGATCTTCGGCCGTAATTCCGTGGAGCATCTGCTTCGCTGGGACGTGCCCATTATCTTGCCTCAAACACACGACGTTAACAACATTACAAAGAAGACAGTTGGCCTTAACCACACGTGCATATCGACATTCGACTCTCGTTACTAGCTCGCGTCCCTCGGGCTTCAGTCTGACCATATCTTCATCAATTACCATGAGCTGCTCAGGGACAAACACGCGAGGACACGAATCCGATTAAGATTTTTCATACGTGTTCCTTTGAAAGTTTAGGAAGATAGTTTCATACGTGATACTTCACTAATAGGTACGATAGGTAACGTTACCCTGCATTCAAAACAAGGAGAGATTGGTGCATTATACACGTTCTTACCAAACATAACAAGATTGGTATCTTATACCTGGAACTATTAAAACAGGACAGATGGGTACCTTATACCTGTTCCTGTACAACCTGAACAGATTGGTACCTTATACCTGGAGGGCTCCAGTCAAGAATAAAAGTCCTCTTAGAGACCAGGTTCTCACTGGAACAAAACAAAGAACCACCGACAGAAAAGCAAGGAGATAAGAGGGAAAACGAGGAGGGGTGGAAAACCTGCCTTTATATCCTAGCTTTAGGGAAAGACATGAGAAGGTAAAAAGTTCCCTAAGCTTAGCGGTGTACGAGAAGAAACAGACGGCACAATGGCCCACCTTGTCAGTTGTCACACGGTAATCATGTGACGCAGTCATACCCGAGTATTACGTGTTGTTGGTGTTGGCAGGGACACGCAAACCTGTTCCTTTCAAAACCTGGAGAGTCTGGTACTTTACACAAAGTTCCCTCACCATTATATCTAATTGCAGTGCGTTATGTCAAGCCTTGCGTTATTTACACTTACGGGGAACGTTTGTGTAAGGCTAGGTAGGTATTACGTTTTAGTTCTCAGAACAGAGGTTTCTGACGTCTTTCGTTGATCGAAGCCACTTTGGTATTTACGAGACGACCTGTTCCTTATAATGGCCAAAATTTGATCTGCGGAAGTGAAGTCGAATATTATCCTCAAGTGGCTCCCTCCCCCCCTCTCACACACACACACACACATACATACACATACACTTTACGCGGTGAGGAAGTCCGGGGACAAGTGACCTCGAGTTGGAGTTCACATTTCCCTGTCCAGCGGGACCGTCTGACCTGGTATTGTAACAAAGCGTCACCATCGACATTTTGAATTAACCTTATATGACCTGCCGGCCGTAACTGACGTTGGAACCTCTGGACACAAACACGAACGTGACTCAGTGGTGCAGTGGTTAGCGTCACTCGCCACGAGTTATCATCGGTTCGAATTCTGGGAGCGGCAGTCGATCAATACACAACCCAAGTGTTCATCCTCGCTTCGGCAATGGTCGATAAATGGGTACCTCGCATAGGTTGTGGTGTGTGTGCGTGTGTACATGTATACATCCACAGGAGTAAAAACATGGTACATAAATAAGAGGTTAAGAGTTGGGAGCAACGCGAGCGTAAAATACTCTCCCGTTAAAGCAGTCATCACATATACTGGTGGAATGTCATGGGGCTACAAATTCTTCGGTTGTGTACAGGAAAAACTTCCTATTACAGCTGGTCAGGGAACACATACCAGCATGGATATTGAAAATATCATATACGATATTCCACTATGACAGATGATGTAGGAAATGGGGAAGTTAAGAGAGAAGAAATGGACACAGGACTTGAAGAGGTGGTATGATCTCGGAAAAGACACAAACCTGAACAGTTGCTGTGGTAAAATATTGAGAAATAAAAGAGTTAAATAGCCAGGAACGAACCAGGGCATTTTGGTGAAAGGTTGTGAATTTTACAGTGATGAATAGCCAGGAAGGAACCAGGGCATTTTGGTGAAAGGTTGTGAATTTTACAGTGATGAATAGCCAGGAACGAACCAGGGCATTTTGGTGAAAGGTTTTGAATTTTACAGTGATGGAGTAGGGACCCAGTGGGATACTGTTAGCCTTGGATACGGAGGGAAGGAGAAGACCGTGGAAGACTGGCGTAATCCAAGACGCCAAAATGGCAGGGGAGGTTCGAGATGTGCTGTGAAGGTACAGCGCGACACTCTGTACCGTGTTAAAACCCAGCTAGTGCCATGTTGAACCTAAACTGGTGTGTGTGTTGATCATCCCCCCTGCTTGTTCATCCTCGCCAATACCAAAGAATTAACAAAACGCCTTAGTATTAGTAACGCAAAGGCATCGTTCAAGAAAACGCAGAATCCAATAAAGCGACGGATGCGTTGGCAGACAGACCGTTATTTGGTGGTGTAATGCCACCCCGCCTACTAACCCCCACACCCACCCAACCGGCCTCACAGCAGACGATATTTACACTGGGTAAAAAATAAGGTTTGGCAACGTATGCTTCATTGACAGTAAAGTTGATAATAGGAAGCAAAATATAGGAAAGTTGCTTGTAAAAATAGAAAAAAAAGTATAAAGTGAAAAGTATTCGACAAACATTGCTCTGAAAATGAAGCAGATATAATAACGGAGTAAAATAGCGGGAAAGCACAGGAAATAGTGTAGCATGACAATCATATGTGTCAAGAGGAGATGCGGTTTACAGCGCTAGAATAAACGTAGAATAAAAACATGAACAATACTAATTTGCATTAGACAGTAAAGTGATCATAGGAGAGCTCCTAATAACACCCATTTATACTCATTCATGTAAGTTATCCAGTATATATAGAGAGAGCTTATACTTTGATACTTATTTCCAACACGGACCAACCCATTTCACACCTATCTCCGACAACCATTGGATGTCGTCTTGAATATTTAATATCAGTACAGTTTAACGGATCTGCTCATAATTTTAGAACAGAGGCGCAGGTGGAAGTTCTGGCGAGAATTACAATACGCAATAAATGCTTCTTCAGCCACTGCAGTGACGTCGTGAAATACATCTCGTGTAATCACCCCAGTCGTGCTTTATGGTTCTTATGGAGCCTAGCCACAGTCACCCGAAATCTATCGTTTTTCGATCAGCGAATTGGAAGAAGGTGGTACAAATATCGGCGTAACGAGAAATGACTAAAGAACTCATAATAATATTTAGTGACAAAAGAATATCAGCGCTTACGATGGGCAAGACCTGGTACGAGGATGAACGGGAGAAGCTGAATGCCTGGAAAATTGTATTAGAAGAGAAATTCGTGGAAGATGACCCCCAAGGGAGGAGGGCCCAGGGGAAGAGTTGGGGCGACTGTGGGGGAGAGAGGTTGCACAATGCCGCGGTGCGCGGACAGCCCACAACACTAGTTGCAGCTCACGCAAGACCCAAATACACCACGGGAGCGTCTGGATCACTGCGCCCACCTTGTGGGGCCTGGAGCCGAATGACACAGGGAGCGAGCGAGTCCTGTCCTGAGCTGGTGAGAATAGTTGTCAAAATTCTTGGAGCGCTAGACCCCACCCATACCTCAGTCCAAGATCCAAAGGCATGGAAAATGTCACAACCACACAACGAGCTCACACCGACTATAAAGAACAGAGGGACAGAAAACTAGTTTTTATGTAATTAATAAGAAGTAATGAATTGTAATTAATCAGTCAATGCGTCAACAAATACCTAAATGGGAAATATGTCGGCCTATATACAGTTGTTGCTAATAGGCAACTTGAAGGCATTACATTCCTTACATTCCTCTTACGTCAGGAAAGACGACTCCATTTTGAAGAACACTTGAGCGAACGGAATCGGTCCAGACAGAGGTCATCGGTCTTTTAGGAAATGCCTTTGGGAGAACCCACTCCTGCTGTCTCGTAGGATGTAAAAACTGGATTCAAATGTTTTGAAGATGGAATTTAAACTTTTATTATTACTGGAAATGGGGATTAATGCCACTGCCAATGGAGTCTGTATAAAGTGGTGTGAGGTTTACGATACACGAAGAAAAAGAAGCCAAGATATGGTGATGAAAACGAGAGTATATTCTATGAACATCGTTAAAAACAAAAGCTGAAACAAACCAGCAACAATAGAAACATCAACTAACAGACTGGAACTCTGGGAAACAATATTCAAGCGACGATACATTATAAGAGCGAACGAGGTGAAGGAAGAGGTGCTGCAAGAACCAAAGAATAAAACACAGGGCTATGCATGTTTACCTGGCCTGACACGGTGTATGAGGGAGGGGTGGAGGGGCTTAACTGCCTACGAAGAGATATCGAAGACTTGCTCAACACTGGTAGATGCCATGTGAAGGACAGGTCTGTTGGTTCCACCCCAGCTTTAATGTGGTCTCCCCTGCCTGACATGTAGCAGATAGATATATCCACTGTGAACAGCAAGTTCAAACACATTAGAAACAAGACTTTGTGCGCGCTGGATATTTTTTGTTTTGTTCACGGACGTGGGAATGAACAAAAAGCAGGGCGAACAGAGGGAGAGACTGCATTCCACCATGCTCACAGGGATGACAGAAGTGAAATAAAGATAAAACATGAGAACCATAGCAACGACAGGAAATCCAACCACGACGAACTTGTACGAAGCAGAATGGTGGAAATCCTTTTAGGAAACTTGCAGTCCCATAGCTGCAAGAAATGCGACATCCTTCACGGTTACCAACACACGGCGCCTCTGATCGTATTCACATATCTCTCTCTCTCTCTCTCTGTTATATTCAAGAGAATTTCACTGCTTCGCTGATCGAGGAAAGGAGAAGGAAGGTATCAGAACGGCTCATCCTCGTGTGGCCGTTCTCTTCACACAAACTTGGGGAAGCATCGGCCAAACACACACGCCATGAGTCTTACGAGCGTTACTCACAAGAGCAATCCCCGAAATTACAACAGAATTATCAGTTCCTCATGAAATTTCCCGCATGACCTTCACTTACAAGGTTAACCTGTTCCTCGAGTTTTAACCGTACTGCTTAATACCTTCTTGAACTTTTCAGCCAATTTGGGAACTCGTAAAAAAACATTATACAGACAGAGGTACGGATTTTAAAATATAACCCATTTAACCACTAAAGGGCGTGAAGTACATGTGGGGGGGGGGGGGGGGGTAGTCGAGGGAATACATTCAATATTGTAGAATTGCCAATAACTTTCTAACAGTTAAAACCTTCAAATAATGTGGCAAGAGAGTTAGTCATGAAGACTTTAAGACCGCTATATGGTCCTCATGTTACACGGTGGCTTGCCGAGTGTCACGCTGGCTGACTGATAATTGAAGACGGTATCATAAGGCAAATTAAAATGAGTTCCTGCAAAGGAGAAACTGTTATGACGGAGGAAGCAAGGGTTCAAAGACAAAGAGGTCAACGCACTGAACCTTTTTGACCTTTATTATTGAGTGAGCATTTGAGTCGGGAGAGAGAGAGAGAGAGAGAGAGAGAGAGAGAGAGAGAGAGAGAGAGAGAGAGAGAGAGAGAGAGAGACTGGGTGTGTTTTGGACTGCCAGAAAGCTGGTGAAAAACAGATGATGGACTCTCAGACAGGCGTGATAAGAGGGCTTAAGTGCATCGAATCATAGCGAAGCAGGAGGGAATAATAAAAAGGAAAAAAAAAAAAAGGACGCGGCTCTGCGGTCTTAAGCTGGATTAAAAAGTGGCTCAGTGGTGTCCTTACCGTGCTCAGGACTGAGGTCCACTGTTTATTGTGATAATGTTTCATGCCGTGTTGGGAGGTGGGCTCCAGTCATACCTTGACCGTGTTTAGGGTATGATGCAACACCGAGAGGTTGAAAGAGTGCCCAAGATTGCCACAACCTTCAGAGAGAGAGACACACACACACACACACGGGTAAAGCTCACCCCGGTGAAACGCAACGTGAGAATGAAGACTCGACCCACTGATACAAGACCAGGTTCATCCACCGGGAGATGAGTGACAGGGACGTGTTCTGTGAATGGGACTCGAGTACTGCTCTGATGCACAGCCTATCGCCAGAACGCCACATTATTGAGGGGGGGGTCAACATGAAAAAATGCCTCCAAGCAATTGGTGAGGTAGATGTTCACGTGAAATATTTTACAGCTTGTGTGAGACTGTGAATCGAGTATGCCTCGCTAGTTTGGTCACCCCCGTTTGGGAAGACGGATATACCAAAGGGTCAGACGGCTGGAAGCAAAGACTGTGTCTTATGTAGAGGAAATGACCCCCCCCCCCCCAAGGAGAGGATGACAGTCCTTGACTTATTCCCGCCGAAGGAATGAGGGCAGACACGATTACAGTCTTCATATTCCTCGCAATGCTGATGCTGGGCAAGTCCTCCAGAACAGAAACAAAGAAAACCTATACATAATGGAATAGTTCTTGAATGAAACAAATAAACGTGAATGCCGTATGTGCAGAAAGTTAAGAAATATATGGTACTGCATGGAACAGGTAATCACACACACACACACACACACACATACACATACACACACATACGGGAGGAGTGGTAGGAGACAATACTCTCAGACTGAATGTAATATATTCCTATGTTGACGACCTTGTAGATAACTGTAGAGAACTGGAATACAAGGATCGTATAAGGGGAAGTGCATCTGATACTGTCAAGAATCTTGGAAACACAACTTACTAAAGAGATGAGACCTCATCTGTTTTGTCCCAAAGGGTGCAGCATTGTAAGGTGGAGAAGAGAAAGCGAAGGAGGGAGAGGGTTGGCCCTCTTGATAAAAGATAATTTTAAGTTTTTTAAGAGTGGAAGATGGCTGATTTATACAATACACGGAGGGAAAAGTACTCATGGGGGAAAAAGTGCATGGTGGTATTCATATAATACTACAGCGACCCAAAACAGAGAGACAAAATGTAGCAAAGGAGGAGCAATCAGAATGGTACACAAAGCATTGAAACATTCTTCTGAGGGATGGTTAAGTACTCTTGATGGGAAATTTCGATTCTAAAGAGACAGACTGGAGAGGAATTGGATTCTCATGGTGATAGGAAATCATAGAGACACAAGAAGGTTAAGAGACGGTGCAACACGAGTGTAAAACTCCCTCTCCCCGTAACACAC
Source organism: Panulirus ornatus (assembly GCF_036320965.1). Taxonomy (NCBI): domain Eukaryota; kingdom Metazoa; phylum Arthropoda; class Malacostraca; order Decapoda; family Palinuridae; genus Panulirus; species Panulirus ornatus. The sequence goes on along the minus strand of NC_092226.1, from coordinate 71,794,343 downwards.
AAATGATAACAACAAAAAGGTAATTACACACTACAAATGGATGACATCCTTCAGAGGATGAATTACCTATGTGAGAGACGGCACGGCTTGAGGGAGAGGCGGTCGTGTGTAACGGACGTCTACGGTTTCTGTGACATAGTGACCTCTGTCTTGGATTGAAGAAAAGGTTGCGTGGATACAATATGACCTGTGGAAGGACACAGAAAACGCAGTTCAGAGGAGCCTTCTCTCAATGCATGGAGGTCACCAGCGGAGTGCCTCAAGGTCTGTTCTAGGGCCACTACTCCTCTTGATCTATGTGGATGACTTGCCAGAAGGCAGGAACGTCTGCCTGGTATTAGCGGATGACGCAAACGCCATGACGTGAAATACGATGAGAACTGCTTAAACTTAGCAGCGTATTTGTCCAGCTCCAGCCCGGGTGAATTGAATGAGGATGAAATACCTTGAAAGGCGTTCATATGACTATTAATTCACTATGAAAAATAAGCTTGAGGAATCATCTGCGTGTGAGAGGGACGCGGGAGTCGACAGAGTCCCACACCTGTCGCCAAAGACTCCCACATTAGGAGAATGGTAAAGGTGAGTAATTGTTCAACAGCAAATACTAAAATAGCATCCCCGTACAAGGACAAGGACAGCAGGCAGTTCACATCCTACCTATGACCAAAACTAGAATATGCTCCTCCTCAAGTCCTGGTTACCGCGCCTGAGGAAACTTAATGTTCTAATAGAGGAAGGCAGGAAAGATGGTACCAGAATGAAGACGGTGGAGTTGCAGGGGAAAGGCTTGACGTCTTAAATTTGCCCACTATGGAAGAGAGACGATTAAGGGGTGACCTAAACACCGGACCTCTAAATATATAAACCAAACTGATGACGTAAACAGTGTTCAGTTCTTCGGAAGGTTGAATTGACGGATCAACCAGAGGACAAATCGTGAAATTAAACAAGAAGCTTATTAAAATTTATGTAAATTCACCTTGTAGTATAAGATTGGTAGACGAATGAAGTAATCTAAATAAGGACATGGTAAATGGAGCATCATAGTCAAATACAAAGGGTTTTACTATAGAAGAGAACGTTCAAGAAATGACGCTCTAAAATTCCCAACACAAAGACACACACACACACACACACACACACACACACACACACAGGTGCATGAATGGAGTAAAATGACTGAGGATAAGGTTAATGCAGACACAATAAGTTACAATCAGCCAGCCTTTGAAAGGCACGAGAGAGCAAGGAATGAGTAGAACAAGAATAAACAAGAGGCACAGAGGAACTTCGAGAAGAATTTATAGACAAGGCAGGATATAACCCGAAACATTTCCACATAAATTCATCAGTAAATTGCCAGGCTAAGGACTTCGGGGTTCAAAAAAGCAGGCACAAACTAGTCTAGCCGGCGAGTTTGGGAAAGATCATTAGAAAGCAAACATATACAACTTTCTTCAAAGAATTGTACCTAAGTGAGAGATAGACAGTTTGAAGGAAAGGAGGTCATGTGGACAGTTTGAAGGAAAGGAAGCCATGTGGAGAGTTTGAAGGCCAGGAAGACAAGTGGACAGTTTGAAGGCAAGGAAGACAAGTGGACAGTTTGAAGGAAAGGAAGACAAGTGGACAGTTTGAAGGAAAGGAAGACAAGTGGACAGTTTGAAGGAAAGGAAGACAAGTGGACAGTTTGAAGGCAAGGAAGACAAGTGGACAGTTTGAAGGAAAGGAAGACAAGTGGACAGTTTGAAGGAAAGGAAGACAAGTGGACAGTTTGAAGGAAAGGAAGACAAGTGGACTTTGAAGGAAAGGAAGACAAGTGGACAGTTTGAAAGAAAGGAAGTCATGTGGAACAAGCCTCCACGATTTCTACGAGAGAGTAAGCTCCGTCCCAGACAAAAATGAAGCCTGGGTAGATTGTCGGTATCTGAACTGCCAGAAGGAATTTGACGCTGTGTTGCATGGGAAGCTGCTTGAGATGCTGGACCACCACGCAGGAATAAGGAGGGGGAACTCCTTCGATGGCCAGTAGTTTACCGCACTGGAAGAAAATGAAGGATGAACGTTCTGAGGAGCCTTCTCCATATGGATCGGGCTGACTGGTGCTCCCTCACTTTTCTTGATCTGTGCAAATGACTCGCCTGAAGGTGTGGACTCCTACAAGAAGAGGTTTGCAGATGATGCGGAGATCATGAGGGGAAGTGCAAAGCTAGAATTGCATCCGTTTCCAGTCCAGGTACATGGCTGATGAAATACAACCCGAAGCAAATGTCTTGTCGTGAGGATGGGGCAGGAGTTAAAAAAAAAAAAGAAAAAAAAAAAAAGAAAAAAAAAGCCCTTAATATGATCATTATCTAGCTGGAAATAAGCTTCAGGATTCTGTGTGTGAGGAGCACTTTGGAGTCGACGTCGTCTGTAACTTGTTGCCAGAGTCCCACATTAAGAGAATGGGTTAAGGAGACGTAATGACTCCTGGCAAATATTAGAATGACTTTCAAGTATGTGGATAAAGGAATATTTAACAAGTTGTTCATATTCTTTACAAAGTCAAAACTAGAATATGCTTCTCAAGTTTGGTCAAAGTGTGCCAGGGGCAGTGGAAATAATCACACGTCATTGCTGTTAGTTACAAAGGAGAGTGGGAAGGAGGCACTGAACTACAGACTGGTCTCCCTGATGAGCGTGACCTGTAAGGTACTGGAAATGATAGTCATAAAGCAAACGGATGACTTCCGACAGAGGAGAAATTACCTATGGAAGAGACAACATGGTTTCTGGGGAAGGCCACGTATGTAACCCAACTCTTTTAAATTTCTACGAGAAAGTGAACTCTGTTTGGGACAAAAAGGAAAGGTTGGGGAGATTATTTGTGTCTGGACAGCTAGAAAGCGTGACCTGTGTTCCATACTTCAAGGCCGTTTAGGAAGCTGGATCACTAAGCGGGAATAAGGCCTGAAAGACTCTCTTGATGGATAGATTATCTTAGTGGAGGGGAACCGAAGAAGCATGTCAAAGGGGCCTTCTCGAAATGGGTTGGGAGGTCACTAGTTGAAGTGACACAGGGTTCTGTTCTAGGACCGTTACTCTTCTTGATCTTTATAAATAATTTTTCTGGAGGTATAAACTCCTACCTGAATATCAAGCAAAGGTCATGAGGGAAGTGAAAAGTAAGGACTGCATGAACTTACGTATATGGGGACCTGGACAGACTCCAAAGTAGGTCTGATACGGGGTTGAAGAAATTCAGCCATAAAATGTAAAGGAACGAGGACGAGACACAGTGAGAGAAGGTCTCAGTGTAAATATTATGAAGCAGGATATAAACTATATATATAGAGGGACTTGACATCATCCCTGTCCAGTCGTCGGAGTCCTTCATCAGGAGAATGGTAAAGGAGACAAATCGTCCTCAGGCAAATGAGAGGATATCATTAAAGTAAAGGGATAGGGAAATAATCAGTACGCAGTTCACGTCTTAAATAAGACTAAAACTTAAATATGCTTCTGAAGTTTGATCACCGCACCTAAAGAAGCATAGAGAGTTAATAGAGAAGATCTAAAGGAGGACAACAAAGATGGAGCTAGAATCACGAGGACCGAGTTACAGGGAAAGGCATCCTTTTGAAAATTTGATCAGCTAATAAAGCACATGGTGAACAGTTCTTCCAAGGATGCATGAACAGAGAACCACAAGCCATATTATGAAATTTGACGAAGAAACTTGGTAGAAAGGATGTAAGGATGTACTTTAACGATATAGCAGTACTAGGTGAATGGAATGAACTGAATGAGAATGCAGTAATTGCAGAGAGCATACAAAAGTTTAAAATATTGCGTGATAATGGAGTACCTTCAAGAGATGGTGAGCCCACGAGAGTAGAACTCCTTCCCAGTAGAGAACAAAAAAAGGTAATCATACGCATACACGGTTGAGTGTATACATACATAGTTGTACAGACATGGTATGTATATACGAGTTAAGGAGACGGGCAGGCAACACGAGAGTAAAACTTACTCTCTCAGTCACACACAAATAGTAATCAAAGACGCACGCGCGCGCGCGCGCTGGAAGTATGCAAAGTGTGTTTTGATGAGGGGACCACATGGAAGGCTGATTTAGGTGGATCACCAGGCAGCAGTATGAGGGGCAACTCCTTTGATGGCTAGATTATCTCAGTGGAACGGAACAAAGGGCGCGTGTCGGAGGAACCTTCTCGGAATGAGTCTAGGTGACGAGCGGAGTGCCACAGCGTTCTGTTCTGGGACCATTAATCTTCTTTTATATAAATGACTCGCCTGATCGTATGAACTCCTACTTGAATATGTCTGTAGATGACGAAGGTCGTGAGGGAAGTGAAAAGCGAGGAGAATTGCATCCACTTGCAAGGGGACCCAGACAAACTCCAAAGTTCGTCTGATATGTGGGTGATGAAATTCAAAGTCCCACCAAATGTAGCGAGGATGATGCAAATCTTGCAGGAAATAAGGGTTCTGTGTTTGAGAGGGATTCGAGAATGGACATCTGCCCGAACCTACCGCCAGAGTCTCACATTAGGATGCCCTAGTTCAGTCTACTGATGACAGCACGTCGCCCCGTTTACCACAGTTCCAGTTCACTGTATCTTGTGCACATGCCTCACACGCTTGCGTGTGTTCAAGCCTGACCCCCTGAAAGTCTCTCACTTAGTTGCTATGCCTTCAACTGGATCTTCTTCCCCTTATCCTTAACCGTCCACTTCTGACGCGTAAATCTTAATATTCAGCCTTTCCTCACTCATCCTCTCCATATGTCCATTTCAGTACACCATATTCAGCATTCTCAACCACACTCTTCAAACTACCACACTTTTCTCTTGCCCTGTTCGATCAACCCTCCTGATATCACAAACTGTCCTCAAGCATATTTCCACCACATCCATCCTCATCCCTTTAGATCAGTCATACCCACCTTTGCCCTCACAAACAGTGATCTCTCTTTCCATGCACCCCTCATTATACCCATGGCCTTTGCCCCCTCACCCACCCAATGGCTAACTTCAGTTTCCATGGTTTCATGTCTACTTCCATGTATCTGAACCATTCCAATTCCTCTAGGTTATCTTCAGTCATACTCACATGCCAGCCAGCCTTTCCCTTTCTCAGGTTTATAGCCTTGATTTTATCAAAATGAAGTCTCAACCTTCTCGTTTCACACACTCCCGAGCTCAAACAACAGCTTCTGCAGTTTCTCACTTGAGAGTGCCACCAGAGCCGTATCATCACCAAACATCAGCTGATTCACATCCCAGGTTCCCATCACTCCAGAAGACTGCAAACCCTTCCCTCTCTCGAAGACCCCTCGCGCTTACCTCCCTCACCAACCCAGCCATAAACAAATTAAGCAGTCGTGGTGACATTGCACCGTCTGCCTGCAGACTCACCTTCACCGAGATCCACTCACCCCTCTCCCTTCTCACTCGCACATTTGCCATACTCTCTTGATGGTAACTCCTCACTGCTTCTAGTAGCTTTCCTCACACCCCATGTATTTGTTACTCCTCCCACAAAGCATCTCTATCCAGATCCATAAATACCTCATACAAATCCCTCTAGTTTTCTGCGTATTTCTCATAAGCAAACACCAGTTCCGCACATCCTCAACCACTCCTGAAACCACATTGTTCCTTCCGAGTCGGATGCTCTGTACATGCCATCACCCCTCTCCATGAAAAACTTACCAGGTGTGCTCAACCATTTTACATCTCTGTAATTCGAACATTCCCTTTTGTAACCCTTGTCTCTGTACAGTGGCATTCTACATGCATTGCGCCACTCCTCAGGAGCCTCATCCTGAGCTATAACATGCGTTAAGTAATCTAACTAATAAGTCAACAACCCTGTCACCCAGTTTCTTGAGAATTTCATCAGCAGTGCCTTCCACCCCGGCTGTTTTGTCACACTTTATTATAGGCAAGACCAATCATCAATTCTTCTCACCGAAGCACTTACCAAAACTCTCTCGCTTTGCATACCTCCATATCCCAAAGACCCCACATCCGCCACCATATCGTCTAACACATCCAGCAGCTCTTAAAAATAGTCACTTTATCTCTTCACCTCTTCCGTACTTATTACTACTTTCTCACATCTGTTTCCACCGATGCTTGTATTTCTTCTCATGTCTACCCACTGTTCGCCTTCCAAAACATTTCTTCACGCCCCCTCAGGTTTACTGACACACACTCACCAAAATTATCATTTTGCATTATTTTTCCCCAGCTCTGCACCTTCCTCTTTACTTCGCGATGCTTCCTCTTGTACGTCTCCCATCACTCGCATTCCTTCCCGATGGTAGCGCCCATACTGATCTCTTTTCTCTCTCTCTAACAACTTAACTCAATATTCTACCTACTACCCTCACTCACATCCCATCTTCCGCATTTCACACTCTGCTTCCCTAAACACTTCCTATAGTCCTCAGCCACTTCACTAATTGTGTTACTGCCACCTTCCGCCGGAAGTCTTCACTCAGTATCACCCACCATCTTCTCAAACAAGCCTCTTATCCAAGCTCACTCATTTTCACCACCATCGTTTCACCCTCGCCTCCCCCAGGAAATGATCAAACACCCAACCAGCTGCCCCTCTCAGCACAATTACATTTTTCTTTAAAGTAAGCTGAGAAGGCACGGGCAACTGAGGCACTAGTCAAGGCCATCTCATATGCCCTAGCGTAAGCCAGGTACCCATTTTATCGCCCTACTCTTGAAGCTGGATGGACAGCTGGGTTGACTGTGGACCGTCTGCCACACAACCAGGATGCGAACCCATGCGCTCGACCCTGGGCGGCCTCCGTGAATGCGTCACGCTTGGGAACGCTAACCGCTACACCACGGAGGTCTATAGATCCAGAATTTCTCTTTGGCACACCCATCAGTCAGCATATGATCATATAATGCCTGTTCACCATATTAAGCCCCCATCTGTCAATACTTATGGCTGCACCTCTTTTCAGACCAGGTATTCCAAAGTCGCCAGTCCTTTTCCTAGCAGACAACGCCAGAAGCTGTACACCGTTTTGATTCACAGAGTATACCCCATGCCCTGTAATTATACCCTAACTGCCACATGACCCACATACTTTCAAATCGCCCTTTACCATTACTCAACTCCGTGCATCAAAATTACTGATGCACTCACTCAGCTTCCCCCAAAACTTGCCTCTCTTCTTCACTCCTCTCGGCTATACAACTTTTGTAATCCGCTTTCATATTCCTCCCTAAAATCTTTCACACCCGTCAAAAAACTCCCTTAACAGGAGTGTTGCCCCTTCCTGAGCTCACACCATTACACTTCCCGTAGACCTTACCACTAGGACATTCCCAAACCATTCTTGCAATAATATGACCCAGTCCAGACCATCTTGGGTGAGAGAAAAATTAGAGAGAAAGGAACGAAATTAATCAGGGCTCCTCAAGTGTCGGTAGATCTGACTTTTAATGGAAGAAGGGTTATATGAAGGGGGAAAGACAAGATATGGAAGAGACCTCCACAGCTTAGCTCATCGGGGGAAGGTGTCGTAATAGCAATTTCTCAACTGGCCTGTCTCCACCCACAGCAGCCAAACGCATGATATATATATATATATATATATATATATATATATATATATATATATGTGTGTGTGTGTGTGTGTGTGTGTGTGTGTGTGTGTGTGTCAATGGACAACACAAGTAAAGTCCTCTCCCCGGAATGTACAAATAGTAATCGAACATACACAACAGTTTATTACCTGTGTACTGAATTTCAGCATATACAAGCTTCTCATTAACAGCGTACTACAAGTATCATAACAAGAACCCCCACAATTGAAAAGCCATCTTTAAAGATATCAACTTTGCATGATCGCTATCCGGTTTTGTATTTTCGTTTCATGTTTTTACATCGTCTCCTCCTTCCTACATTCTCTGTATTTCCGTTTCTGGTCTTGTTCATTATTCCACACTCTGAATAACCCCACCACTGACCTAATCGCTGAAGGACAAACTGAAAACTGGTACTCCTTCCTCAACACCGAATCATTAAGACCCACAGAAACCAACTTGAGACGCACATGACAGAAATTCCACTCGTATCGCATCAGTCTAGCCCCCACTTATGTAGCAGTTCTGGCTTTTTCCAAAGTTATCCTTTCTCCATAAGAAAACAGGAACCAATTCCTAAGACACTTCTCAAAAGTCAGCCACAAACTAACCACTACCCTACACGGGAAAGTCATACAAAAACTACACAAAAGTCCATCCAGAAACAATTGCCCACAGGCACGGACAACATTATAAACTTTCACATAGAACACCGTGGACCCATTGCTAATCTAAGCACTTACATATATCTTCAACTACAAGCTACACCACAATATGACAGTCATCCGTAACCCTGTCAGCATAATATACCAATCCTAAAAACCATTCAAACCACCCAGCTCCCCTTCCTCCTACCGTCCTATATCCCTATCCTTAGCAACACACTAGACCCCTCTCACCTAAACCACTCTAACAACCAACCAAACCCCAAGTAGAAGGAGAAAGCTCTCTCAGTGGAAAAATGATCCACAACAGAATCAGACGAAACATTCCGTTCTCACCCAAACAGAATGGCTTCAATCACAAACACTCTACCACCACAATACACATAGAGCTAGCACAACATATCCTATGTGGATTCCAACAACAACAACAACCCCCTTACGGATTACCGGACAGTTTTAGTGACAACAGACATAAGCAAAGCATTTAACACTGTCCATCGACATATTAAAAAAAAAAAAAAAAGACACCAACCTCCACAACAATGACAAAAAGTGGTTGACCTCTTTTATATCCGGCCAGGGCGTCTCACAATTTCTTCCCCTCTAAAACACTTAGCTCTATAATGGAGTTCTCCAAGGAGCAGTTCTTTCTCCAACTAATTTCATTCTTTTCTTACACGACCTCATATTACCTTATACAAGCCTCAGCATAATGGTCCTTTCGTTTACAGACGAACTCACAATCATGAAACCCTCACAATCACAACACCCCGCTATCATAGAACTAACATCAATCATGCAGCACTACTTAACTGGGGAAAAAAACGGCTCATCTAGAGCAGAATGTCTGCATCCCCAGGGAAGTCTTCAATCACACTCTTAACCCTACAAAGACACGAATTCAGATCACCCTCCAGTCACCTCGAGTGGATATCCTCTGCCACGAAGCAAAATACTAACCACTCTCAGTATAGCATACGACATTCACACCCCATACCAATATCATCAACAAACAACTGATTACACTGATTAGCACCAAATTTCGACGAAAAAAAACATCCCTCAACATTCCTTAAAAACAATTCATCTGCTTCACTTTTAACCGTGCTTCCCTTGCCTTATCATCCACCCTTTCGTAAGCAAATATAACGAAGCCGCAAACCACGTAAAATAGTGCTCACAGAACAATCACTGGCTGCCTAGTAACCATAGACACTCGACACCTTCACAATGAAACAATGATCCTCCCAACAGTCTTACTTTTCAACATGCTGGGCACTCATTTCTGTGCAACAACACTAAGCCCCTCTTACCCAAACAGACCATAAGTAGATATAAAAGCTTACTCTCATTTCACGCTTCAGTAACCCCCACCCCCCAAAAAAAATTAACACTAACAACACATACCACACACATTGAAAAAACCAAGCGGTAAGCAGCCGATCTCCCAACTCAGTCTCCAGCTCCATCCCACCAAACATACTCCCATCAGAAACCACACTCCCTAGACAAACACGAGTCGCACTCCCGCTTACGCTTCTGGATATCACCATCACTTTAACGCTCTAAACGCCGTTACAACATATTCCAAGACCTTTTATGCCCACGATGCAGCTACCTGTTACAAAGAAGACACCGTGCACTTACTACTGTTGCCCTGACCTCCCTGCATTTCGATTCGCACACACATTTTACGACCTGTGGTCCCGACAGGTGGACGTGACCAGCTTCTCGAGTGCTGCGAGTGCCTTATAAGACAGGATAGAGTGGCTTTCTGGAACAAAAGTATCATATACAGTATCATATATATATATATATATATATATATATATATATATATATATATATATATATATATATATATACACACGTGTTTATTCTTTCAAGCTTGTTCGTCGTTTTTCGCCTTAGCGAGATAGCACCAGGAACAGATGAGGTCCCCATTCGTTCACATCCACTATCTAGCTGTGATGTGTAATTCACCGAAACCACAGCCACTTTAACAAAGGCAGGCCCCACAGGTCTTTCAATGGTTCCCCCCGGCTGCTCCATATATATATATATATATATATATATATATATATATATATATATATATATATATATATATATATATATATTGTTTGTGTGTGTAACGAAGAAATTTGTTTTAGTGTAATGTGCTGACATACTGTAGTGAAATAGACTACTTATCAATCTGAAGTATTACCAACACATACTTTAACCACCCACCCAGAGGCCTTATGGTATTCAAGTATAGTGATACAGCCATGTATTCGTGTATCTGCACAGTTTTTGTTACTTTTCTCATGACAAAGAAATTAGTTGTCGGCAGCCAGAACTTGCTGGCTTTGTACAAAAACTCTAGGTAAACACTAGGATGTGCATGCACTGTGTATTCCAGTGTTGGCCTGTACAGTAAAGCATAGAAAATACTGCGCCTCACTTTGGCAGCCCCATACGTCCACTAAATCTTTTGGATCATCATTTTGGTACCCACTGGACACCATGGTGTGCTTACTGAAACACACTGCCGTTCATTTCATTGTTTTTGTCAGGCTTACCAACAAAAAGGGACCAAAAATGACTGCAACACCGAAGGGGTGGGGCTAGTAAACTTATGGAATCGAATCCTTTCACATATCAAAACAATTTTCCCTTTTCATTAACTGACACTCGAAAATTTTAAACATGTTTCTAGCCCAGTCTTTTCTCTGGGCCTTAGTGTTACCACACCATTATGAATCACTGACGAAAAGTAATGTGACTAACCACTAAATGCGTGGAGGCTGTGAGGGGTCTGGTCAGCTGATGGTTTGTTTACTTCGTGTGTGCAAATGGCCGACTGTTGGCAGGGTGGCGGCGCTCTGGCGGTCAACTCTTGAACTACACAACGTAGCAGCATGACACCTAAACCGCTCTCACCGCGTCATACATATTGTAAGTATTGCTGTGTTTTGTCTATGTTGGCCCTGATATAGCTCGGTGTCTGGTCCCAGATATTATGGGTATATCGGAAGAACCATAGAACAAGTAACATTTATTGAAGGTGCCACGATTGTTGTATAGGAAAGGTTTTTTCTCGCTATGTCTTCGGTTTGGCGGACAGGGAGGCCATATTGGACTCAAACCCCAAACACTGCCTGCCTCAGGTCTGCGTTTGATGTTTTACAGATTAATTAAGGAGGAACATGTAATACCATTGATGTTGCAGATACACGAATACTGTCAGTGTAATCTGTAACTCATATGAGATATGTTGATCAGTGTACAATGAGTGGCTAAGCTTCTTATGTTATTGTTTGTATTGGATAAACGCAGCCAGTGGTCGAGTAAAATTTTGTGATGTATGGATCATATATAACTTATGTAAGTGAAACTGACTTGAGTACTTGAGCAATAAGCGTTGACACGTAGCCAGCAATGGTGATGGCCTATATATTTGTGTGCATGGATATTATGTGCATTTTTTAAGTACTTCCAAAAGAATTGATCAAGTATACATGAACTGATGTGTATCAGAAGTTGCGAAGAATCGCACTTCATATGCCATTCTATATACCATTGTTTCTTATTGGAGAAATTCGGTGCCTTGTGATTCAGAGAGTAAAAGATGGTTTTACTTTGATAAGGAAGTCGAATTGAGCTTGTCATTGAAACATTAGTAGCCATGATTCTTTTATAGATTATTTTTTCTACAGTTCTTTTGTTGACATTAGTGATGGATATAGTGTGTTTGCTAAGTTTTGAAATAGTATCATGTGAAATGAATACAGTTTGTAGAGATAGGAGTCATCAAGGGGAGTCTGATAGAGGTGCATTTCAGTTTAGTTGATTTTTCAAGTTATACAATAGAAATCGGAATGGTTAAGCAGTATCCAGAAAAGGGTATTGTCTCTTTACAGATTGATGGTACCTAAGTAGCAAATACATGGCACTTAACAATAGGGCTGGAATTATAGTGACCTGTTTCTAGGTAAGTGTCGGTTTTAGTGAAAATGACTCATGATTAAATTTGAGAGGAAAACTTAAGGTGATAGAATCTAGAGTCTGTATTTCATTATCTTCAAATTTTTCTCTCATTGTTAGTCAAAACCCCATTTCACTAACTTTTTATCTACCAACAGGTCACTCAAAAATACCCTGTTGTAATGTGCCATGTATCTTCTACATTTGTATCATCAGTCTTTGGATAGATTTGAATATCTTAAATACTATTTAGGTTTTTTACTTCTTGATTTCTAGATTCTAGACTCAGAGTATGTTTTGGGGAAGATATGATATGTATATGTAGTTCTGTGTATTTAAAGTTGACTAGAAAAAGTATGAGGAACACATATTTGGCAAATAGTTACCATTATAATAAGACAACTTTGTGGTATAAGTCATAGATTGAAGAAGGTATATAGATGGTAATTAAGACAGCTTTGTGGTTTGTCATAGATTAAAGAAAGTAAATAGATGGAGAACTATTAGTATTTGAATATTTCTATCATTAAATCATAGCTTCAAGGTGCTGTCCTGTAAATTAAGTGAAAGTTACCCAACATAAGTACACTGATAATGCCAAAAAGTGTGATTAGTTTGTAATGATTAAAACACTTTTTGGGCAAACCAGATACCACTTTCCTAATCAACAAGCTTACTACTTTAGCTGGTATTGTATTGATTTATAAGTTACTGTTATATAATGGTGTGAAATTAGTAATTATTTCTCAAGAGGGCAAAAAAAAAATATATCAAAATGTTGGGAACAATCAGGAACTTCTTTATTTTGTGAAAACATAAGATGAAGTTATATATCGCTACAAAACCGCCTTTGTTTTTGAGAATCTGTTCTCAACATACAGTTCCAGTACTACATCTTTTTGTACATTATTTTGATATTGTCTGTACACATTTTATGGATGCTGTGTATACTCATTTTCATCTTTTGATTTTATGCGAATGTAATGATTTTATATCGATGCATGTAAGTGTGAAGGCTTTCTACACATGGTTGATGTAGAGATTTATCTTTCTCTGCATTATTTTGATTTTGTCAATAAACACAATTCATGAGGTGCTGTGCATACCTATTGTTTTAATCATATGAAAATTTGATTATTGTAAATCCTTACATGTATGATAACCATATCAATGCACAGATTAGGATATCTGTCTCTCTGCATGTATATTGCTTCATAGCTAAGTTGTTATATATATATATATATATATATATATATATATATATATATATATATATATATATATATATATATATATATATATATATAATGTAATTACCCTGGGGACCAGTTCCTAGTAACAAGTCCTGGTGTTACTTGGACCTTTCTAAAGGCTCCTGCAGGCCAAGGCTGCACTACTACAATATGCTTGGAAATATAGACCTCTTTGAAATGAGTTATTCAATAAGACTGTTCTCCCAGTGATAAAGCCTCTCCAGTACAAACTCATCCTCACTTCTATCAGGAAATTATCAGTCATTTCACTAATTGTCCCTCACAACCCTTTTTTAAGCATTTCAGCCCCATTAATGCCTGCACACCATTAACCTCTATTCCACACAATTCCACACGCTGTTTGCGAAATTCATTGGCACGGTACACCATGCCACCCAGTTATACCCTCAACTGCTACATCATCCACCCCTGCATTTGATTTGTGCAGTAATCCCCTACATCAAGATTTATTATGAACTATTGCCGCTTCTCCCAAAGCACATGCCTGTCTTACTCTTTTTGTCACAAGGTTTAATGCAGCTTCTCCCAAAGCACATGCCTGTCTTACTCTTTTCACAAGGTTTGTGTTACTAATCACCCACTTTTCATAATCTCTGCTCATTTTCACCCCCATCAGTCAAGGGGCTCATTTCTTTACATTTTACATATTTCAAAAGTCCTCCAGCAGGAGTGCCATCCCTTTATTTGCTCTTGTCCTTACACTGATATTAGGCTTTGCCCCCAAGACATTCCAAAACCATTCTGTCTTTTCCTTGAACCTAATTTGTCTCAGAATCATATCCTGGTGTTTTTCCTCAGACATTCTACCTATATACCTTCTTACCCTGTTTGCATCTGTGCACATTCAGACACCCCAGTGGTAGCCTTTCAGGAAAATGTGAATTCCTTACTTAGCTCTTCCGTGTCCATCTTTTAGAAATTGAAATACAAGGAGAGAGGGATTTAAATCTCCCTGCGTCAGTCTGTTTTGGTTACCTTCTACAAAATGCAGAGCATATAAGATAGTATTCTTTCTCCCATATCCTCAGGTATATTGAATATATTGTAATTATCCATGGACAGATTTCTGAAGGCTCCTACAGCCCAAGGTTGCACTACTTCCAGTTGCAGGGAAACGTAAACTTCATAGGAGTGAAACGTTCCCCGACGAGACTTTACTCTCTGTGATAAGTCCTCTGCTGTACAAACTTTCATTCTTACCTCTGCCAGGGAGTGGTCATTCCACCAACTGCCCCTCTTAACCCTCTCTCTTAAGCATACTTTTCAGTTATACAAAATCCATTAGTGCCAGCACACCATTAACCTCCCTCATCCACATATACTCATGTGTGTCCTGTTTTGTAAGCTAAAACATCACAATATTTTATGACCTGTGGTCTCGACTGGTGGATGGGGCCAGATTCCTTTGTGTTGTAGTATCCTCAAAAGATAGAAAGGACTCCTGAGGCAGGAAGGTAAGTTAGAAGAAAGTTAAGAGCAAATGTGAATAAAAGCAAGGTTATTAGGTACAGTAGGGTTGAGGGTCAAGTCAGTTGGGAGGTAAGTTTGAATGGAGAAAAACTGGAGGAAGTAAAGTGTTTTAGATATCTGGGAGTGGTTCTGGCAGCGGGTGGAACCATGGAAGCGGAAGTGAATCATAGGGTGGGGGAGGGGGCGAAAATCCTGGGAGCCTTGAAGAATGTGTGGAAGTCGAGAACATTATCTCAGAAAGCAAAAATGGGTATGTTTAAAGGAATAGTGGTTCCAACAATGTTGTATGGTTGCGAGGCGTGGGCTATGGATAGAGTTGTGCGCAGGAGGATGGATGTGCTGGAAATGAGATGTTTGAGGACAATGTGTGGTGTGAGGTGGTTTGATCGAGTAAGTAATGTAAAGGTAAGAGAGATGTGTGGAAATAAAAAGAGCGTGGTTGAGAGAGCAGAAGAGGGTGTTTTGAAATGGTTTGGGCACATGGAGAGAATGAGTGAGGAAAGATTGACCAAGAGGATATATGTGTCAGAGATGGAGGGAACGAGGAGAAGTGGGAGACCAAATTGGAGGTGGAAAGATGGAGTGAAAAATATTTTGAGTGATCGGGGCCTGAACATGCAGGAGGGTGAAAGGCGGGCAAGGAATAGAGTGAATTGGATCGATGTGGTATACCGGGGTTGACGTGCTGTCAGTGGATTGAATCAGGGCATGTGAAGCGTCTGGGGTAAACCATGGAAAGTTGTGTGGGGCCTGGATGTGGAAAGGGAGCTGTGGTTTTGGGCATTATTGCATGACAGCTAGAGACTGAGTGTGAACGAATGGGGCCTTTGTTGTCTTTTCCTAGCGCTACCTCGCACACATGAGGGGGAAGGGGGATGGTATTCCATGTGTGGCGAGGTGGCGATGGGAATGAATAAAGGCAGACAGTGTGAATTGTGTGCATAGGTATATATGTATGTGTCTGTGTGGGTATATATGTGTACATTGAGATGTATAGGTATGTATATTTGCGTGTGTGGACGTGTATGTATATACATGTGTATGGGGGTGGGTTGGGCCATTATTTTCGTCTGTTTCCTTGCGCTACCTCGCAAACGCGGGAGACAGCGACAAAGCAAA
This sequence comes from Panulirus ornatus, assembly GCF_036320965.1. NCBI lineage: Eukaryota > Metazoa > Arthropoda > Malacostraca > Decapoda > Palinuridae > Panulirus > Panulirus ornatus. The sequence goes on along the minus strand of NC_092226.1, from coordinate 71,778,224 downwards.
ATGATAATGATAATAATATATATATATATATATATATATATATATATATATATATATATATATATATATATATATATATATATTTTTATTTATATATCCCTGGGGATAGGGGAGAAAGAATACTTCCCACGTATTCCCTGCGTGTCGTAGAAGGCGACTAAAAGGGGAGGGAGCGGGGGCTGGAAATCCTCCCCTCTCATTTTTTTTTTTTTTTTTTTTTTTTTTTCCAAAAGAAGGAACAGAGAAGGGGGCCAGGTGAGGATATTCCCCCAAAGGCCCAGTCCTCTGTTCTTAACGCTACCCCGCTAATGCGGGAAATGGCGAATAGTTTGAAAAATATATATATAGGGTGTTTTGGTCGAGGTGGTGTGCAAAGTGAGAGGGTTAGGGAAAATGATTTGGTAAACAGAGAAGAGGTAGTGAAAGCTTTGCGGAAGATGAAAGCCGGTAAGGCAGCAGGTTTGGATGGTATTGCAGTGGAATTTATTAAAAAAGGGGGTGACTGTATTGTTGACTGGTTGGTAAGGTTATTTAATGTATGTATGACTCATGGTGAGGTGCCTGAGGATTGGCAGAATGCGTGCATAGTGCCATTGTACAAAGGCAAAGGGGATAAGAGTGAGTGCTCAAATTACAGAGGTATAAGTTTGTTGAGTATTCCTGGTAAATTATATGGGAGGGTATTGATTGAGAGGGTGAAGGCATGTACAGAGCATCAGATTGGGGAAGAGCAGTGTGGTTTCAGAAGTGGTAGAGGATGTGTGGATCAGGTGTTTGCTTTGAAGAATGTATGTGAGAAATACTTAGAAAAGCAAATGGATTTGTATGTAGCATTTATGGATCTGGAGAAGGCATATGATAGAGTTGATAGAGATGCTCTGTGGAAGGTATTAAGAATATATGGTGTGGGAGGAAAGTTGTTAGAAGCAGTGAAAAGTTTTTATCGAGGATGTAAGGCATGTGTGCGTGTAGGAAGAGAGGAAAGTGATTGGTTCTCAGTGAATGTAGGTTTGCGGCAGGGGTGTGTGATGTCTCCATGGTTGTTTAATTTGTTTATGGATGGGGTTGTTAGGGAGGTAAATGCAAGAGTCCTGGAAAGAGGGGCAAGTATGAAGTCTGTTGGGGATGAGAGAGCTTGGGAAGTGAGTCAGTTGTTGTTCGCTGATGATACAGCACTGGTGGCTGATTCATGTGAGAAACTACAGAAGCTGGTGACTGAGTTTGGTAAAGTGTGTGGAAGAAGAAAGTTAAGAGTAAATGTGAATAAGAGCAAGGTTATTAGGTACAGTAGGGTTGAGGGTCAAGTCAATTGGGAGGTGAGTTTGAATGGAGAAAAACTGGAGGAAGTGAAGTGTTTTAGATATCTGGGAGTGGATCTGGCAGCAGATGGAACCATGGAAGCGGAAGTGGATCATAGGGTGGGGGAGGAGGCGAAAATTCTGGGAGCCTTGAAGAATGTGTGGAAGTCGAGAACATTATCTCGGAAAGCTTAAATGGGTATGTTTGAAGGAATAGTGGTTCCAACAATGTTGTATGGTTGCGAGGCGTGGGCTATGGATAGAGTTGTGCGCAGGAGGATGGATGTGCTGGAAATGAGATGTTTGAGGACAATGTGTGGTGTGAGGTGGTTTGATCGAGTGAGTAACGTAAGGGTAAGAGAGATGTGTGGAAATAAAAAGAGCGTGGTTGAGAGAGCAGAAGAGGGTGTTTTGAAGTGGTTTGGGCACATGGAGAGAATGAGTGAGGAAAGATTGACCAAGAGGATATATGTGTCGGAGGTGGAGGGAACGAGGAGAAGAGGGAGACCAAATTGGAGGTGGAAAGATGGAGTGAAAAAGATTTTGTGGGATCGGGGCCTGAACATGCAGGAGGGTGAAAGGAGGGCAAGGAATAGAGTGAATTGGAGCGATGTGGTATACCGGGGTTGACGTGCTGTCAGTGGATTGAAACAAGGCATGTGAAGCGTCTGGGGTAAACCATGGAAAGCTGTGTAGGTATGTATATTTGCGTGTGTGGACGTATGTATATACATGTGTATGGGGGGGGGTTGGGCCATTTCTTTCGTCTGTTTCCTTGCGCTACCTCGCAAACGCGGGAGACAGCGACAAAGTATGATAATATATATATATATATATATATATATATATTCACCATTTTCTGTGTCAGCAAGGTAGTGTTAAGCACAAATGACTGAGTCTTAGAGGGAAAAATCCTTTTATGGACTCCTTCTCTGTTCCTTCTTTTGGAACGTAAAAAATGGGGGGAGAGAATTTCAGCCCCCTGCTCGTACCGGTTTTAGTTGCCTTGTATGACATGCTTAGGACATTCTGAGTAGTTATAGTTTTTTCAAAACCTTATCCTCAGAAAGCGATGAAGAATGTGTGGAACGAGAAAACGTTATCTTGGAGAGCAAAAATGGGTATGTTTGAAGGAATAGTAGTTTCAACAATGTTAATAGTTGCAAGGCATGGGCTATAGATAGGATTGTGCAGAAGAGGGTGGATGTGTTGGAAATGAAATGTTTGAGGACGATATGTGGTGTGAGGTGGATAATAAGAAATGTATGGTTGAGAGAGCATAAGAGGGTGTGTTGAATTGGTTTGAACATATGGAGAGAATAAGTGAGGAAAGATTGAGAAAGAGGATATATTTGTCAGAGGTGGGGTGAAGAAGAAGAAGCGGGAGACCAAATTAGAGGTGGAAGGATGGAGTGAAAAAGATTTTGAGTGATCGGGGCTTGGACATAAAGGAGGGTGAGAGGCATGCAAGGAATAGAGTGAATTGGAACGATGTGGTATACCAGAGTCAATGTGCTGTCAGTGGATTGAATTAGGACATGCGAAGCATCTGGGGTAAACCATGAAAATGTCTGTGGGGCCTAGATGTGGAAAGGGAGCTGTGGTTTTGATGCATCACACATGACAGCTAGAGACTGAGTGTGAACAAATTTGGCCTTTTTGTCTTTTTCTGGTGCTGTCTCGCTGGAGGGGAGAGGGTGCTATATCCTGTGTGGCGGGTTTGAGATGGGAATGGATGAAGGCAGCAAGTACAAATATGTACATGTGTATATATGTTGGAAAGGATCACAATTTTGCTTGTGATGAAGTATATTCCTATAAGTCCACTGGGAAAATGAAACATGATAAGTTCCCAAGTGTACATCATCGGGATGACACAAGAGAGAAATATAAGTCATTTGATATACAACGAAGAGACGTAGTTAGGACGCCATACGGGAATTGGCGATAGTTTGAAAGAAAGATATATATATATATATATATATATATATATAATAATCCCTTATCCCCTATCCCCAGGGATAGGGGTATCCCTGGGGATAGAGGAGAAAGAATACTTCCCACGTATTCCCTGCGTGTCGTAGAAGGCGACTAAAAGGGAAGGGAGCGGGGGGCTGGAAATCCTCCCCTCTCAAAAATTTTTTTTTCTTTTTTATTTTCCAAAAGAAGGAACAGAGAAGGGGGCCTGGTGAGGATATTCCCTAAAAGGCCCAGTCCTCTGTTCTTAACGCTACCTCGCTAATGCGGGAAATAGCGAATAGTATGAAAGAAAGAATATATAATCCCTGGGGATAGGGGATTAAGAATACTTCCCACGTATTCCCTGCGTGTTTTAGAAGGTGACTAAAAGGGGGAGGGAGCGGGTGGCTGGAAATCCTCCCCTCTCATTTTTTTTTTAATTTTCCGAAAGAAGGAACAGAGGGGGGCCAGGTGAGGATATTCCACAAAGGCCCAGTCCTCTGTTCTTAACGCTACCTCGCTAACGCGGGAAATGGCGAATAGTTTAAAAGAAAAGAAAGAATTTATATATCCATGTAATTTCCCAGGAATACTCAACAAACTTATACTTCTGTAATTTGAGCACTCACCTTTATTCCCTGTGCCTTTGTACAGTGGCACTATGCATGCATTCTGCCAATCCTCAGGCACTTCACCATGAACCATACATACATTGAATATCCTTATCAACCAGTGAACACCACAGTCACCCCCTTTTTGATAAATTCCACTGCAGTACCATCCAAACCTGCCACCTTGCTGGCTTTTATCTTCCACAAAGCTTTCACTACCTCTTCTCTGTTTAGAAAACCATTCCCCCTGACCCTCTCACTTCTCACACCACCTTGACCAAAACACCCTATAACTGTCACAATCATGAAACACATTCAACAAACCTTCAAAATACTCACTCCATCTCCTTCTCACATCACCTACCTGTTATTACCTTCCCAGTAGCCCTCTTCACGGATGTTCCCATTAGTTTTCTTGTCTTACACACTTTATTTACCTCCTTCCAAAACATCATTTTATTCTCCCTAAAATTTAATGATACTCTGTCACCCCAACTCTCGTTTGCCATCTTTTTCACCTCTTGCACCTTTCTCTTGACCCCCTGCCTCTTTCTTTTATACATCTCCCAGTCATTCACACTACTTCCCTGCAAAAATTGTCCAAACGCCTCTCTCTTCTCTTTCACAAACAATCTTACTTCTTCATCCCACCATTCACCACCCTTTCTAATGTGCCCATTTCCCACCTTTCTCATGCCACAGCATCTTTTGCACAAGCCGTCACTGCTGCCCTAAATACATCCCATTCCTCCCCCACTCCCCTTATGTTATTTACTCTCACCTTTTTCCTTTCTGCACTCAATCTTTCCTGGTACTTCTTCACACAAGTCTCCTTTCCAAGCTCACTTACTTTCACCACTCTTCACCCCAACATTCCCTCTTCTTTTCTGGAGAGGGTAAAGGCATGTACAGAGCATCAGGTTGGGGAAGAGCAGTTTGGTTTCAGAAGTGGTAGAGGCTGTGTGGATCAGGTGTTTGCTTTGAAGAATATATGTGAGAAATACTTAGAAAAACAGATGGATTTGTATGTAGCATTTATGGATCTGGAGAAGGCATATGATAAGAATTGATAGAGATGCTTTGTGGAAGGTATTAAGAGTATATGATGCGGGAGGTAAGTTGCTAGAAGTAGTGAAAAGTTTTTATCAAGGATTTAAGGCATGTGTACGAGTAGGAAGAGAGGAAAGTGATTGGTTTTCAGTGAATGTCGGTTTGTGGCAGGGGTGCATGATGTCTCCATAGCTGTTTAATTTGTTTATGGATGTGGTTGTTAGGGAGATGAATGCAGGAGTTTTGGAGAGAGGGGTAAGTATGCAGTCTGTTGCGGATGAGAGGGCTTGGAAGCGAGTCAGTTGTTGTTCGCTGATGATGCAGCGCTGGTGGTTGATTTGGGTGAGAAACTGCTGAAGTTGATGACTGAATTTGGTAAAGTATGTAAAAGAAGAAAGCTGAGAGTAAATGTGAATAAGGGCATGGTTATTGGGAGGTAAGTTTTAATGGAGAAAAACTGGAGGAAGTGAAGTGTTTTAGATATATGGGAGTGGATTTGGCAGCGGATGGAACCATGGAAGTAGAAGTGAGTTGCAGGGTGTGGGAGGGGGCAAAGGTTCTGGGAGCGTTGAAGAATGTATGGAAGGTGAGAACATTATCTCAGAGAGCAAAAATGGGTATGTTTGAAGGAATAGTTGTTCCAACCATGTTATATGGTTGCGAGGCATGGGCTATAGATAGGGTTGTGCAGAGGAGGGTGGATGTGTTGTAAATGAAATGCTTGAGGAGGCTATGCTGTGTGAAGTGGTTTAATTAAGTAATGAAAGGGTAAGAGAGATGTGTGGTAATAAAAAGAGTGTGGTTTAGAGAGTAGAAGAGGGTGTCTTGAATGATAGAGGTGGAGGGAAGAAGGAGAAGTGGGAGACCAAATTGGAGATGGAAGGATGGAGTGAGAAAGATTTTGAGCAATTGGGGCTTGAACATAAAGGTGCCAAAAATTAAGAAAGCTATTTAAATCCCAACATCTCAACAGAAGTACTATCTGGCATCTACCATCATATATATATATATGGAGAAAATTTGGAGGAAGCAAAGTGTTTTAGAAATGTGGGAGTGGACATGGCAGCAAATGGAACCATGAAATTGTGAGAGGTTAAAGGTTGTGGGAGTATTGAGTGAGAGGAAATACTAGGTGAATAATGGTGGAAGTCTGTTCAGGTTTTGTGCCACCATGACTTAGGTTGAGTTCAGGCTGCTGCTGTTTAGATATTTATACAGTATTTGTGAATTTTTCTTTTCACCTTTTGACATTATTATTTATTTGCATTTTCTTGAGTTTATGGGTGCAAGTTTTGCAAAACAAAACTTGAAATCATGCTAGTGAGGTATAATGTTTTGGTTTACAATTGTATTGATTTTCTTTAATCCTGATTGAATCTATTTATCTTTTTCAGAAAAGAAGTTTATGGCATTAAATCATCAAATATGGACTATCCACAGGGTATGTACTGTGCAGCCATTTTTGGGATGAAATAAGACCCTTGCAGAATAGCAGATTGAAAATGGTATTCAGATGCTTTGATGATTTGTCACATGTGTTGTGGAATGTAAATTAAACTCTAGCAATTTTTAAGGGATGAAATAGTGCATATGAATAATTGATCCTTGTATGTATGGTGCGGTGCACTTCTTGATGAATTAAGTTTGCATAGGAAGTAATTACAATGAGTTCAATTAATGTTCATAATTTTGTCACATTCGGGTGTACAGTGTTCGTACTGTAGAGATGTGTGAGACTGCTCAAAACTCACCTTGAAAACAGTAATGGGAAGGCAGTTAAGGGAGGTGGATAGACTGCTTCTGTATAGTTGTACGTTTTCTTGGTATATGGTTGAGTTTTTTATTGGTTTTTGGATGGTAGTTGTCTTAGTAGGTATATGGTTGAGTTTTTGATGTGGTTTTTGGGTGGTACTTGCAGTTTGGAAAGCAGTCTTGCTGGATTGCAAATTTTTTTTTATTCCTTATCATTGTTTACTTCTGTTTGGTTCATTGTTTTTGTGCATTTCTAAACATATGTTTGTTTCTTAAAGATTGGTTACAATACAAATATATTAGAATCAAAACTTTTACTCTCTTGACTCTTATTTAAAAGAAAATCACAAGGTTGCATCTGTAGGGAGTAAGCTGGTGCTTGTTATATACATACTTTACATACACCACTCCCTTGTTGAACGAAGGGGTTCCATTCCTAGAAGGTGTTACTGTAAGTGAATTTTCATTCAAAGAGACCCAATGTCTTACTGACTTCCATTATGAGAATGAAGGTGCATTTTGCAAAAACATATTTGCTTTTTTCTGTTAACATGAAGCGTATTTATGTAGATGATTGCAAACAATAAGAAGCTTATATAAAGACACAACTGACAATGTTTAACAATTATAAAATAAAAAAGTACTGTAGTAGATTATTCCTACGAAATAGAGTTGAGTATGAGACTGTGAGTTGATGGTGTAGGAGAGTGGTGGAGTTATGTTACTGTTAGGTTGCCTCACCTAGCAACATGATTTTCTCTGTAAGATGCAGAGAAAGAGGGGCAGACATTACAGGAATAGCTAAGTCTACCTCTTACGAAACTGGGTGTCCTGTTAAGATGTAGAAACTTCTTTTCTTGTGAACAGTTGCTTCATTTATACAAAGGTTTGATTTGTCCTTGTATGGAATACTGATCTCACTTCTGGATGGTTCTAACTTTGCATCCTTACATGACAGGGTTGAATTGAAAGAGGTCCAACTCACAGACTCTCAGACTACAGATAGCCCCCGACTTATGATGGTTTGACTTACAATTTTTTTGCTTAATGATGGTGTGATATCAATATGAATACAGTAGAAAATGTACCTCAGATTTTGAATTTTGATCTTTTCTTGGGCTTGCAATATGCTGTGCAGCAGCAGCGAGCCACAGCTTCCAGTCAGCCATGCAATGGCTGACTGTATATTAGGTGTATTTTTGACTTGCAGTATGTTTGACTTGATATGGTTTACTGGAACATAATCCATCGTAAGTTGGGGACCAGCTGTAATTTACAAAATTGACCCTCTAGCCCTGTGCTGCTATGTTGTTTCACTTTCCTTCTTCTATTAGTATAACTGGTCATTGCTCCTAAAAGTTGGCCGGGCAAGCTGCTGTATCACATTATTACTGTGTGGCTGTTGGCAACTCAAGGGTGGGCCATTTTGATAACTGTTTCTTTCCCTACACCTTGGAGCTTTGGAAAACTCTGCATTCTCATGTCTTTCTCAATAACTATGACTTAGCACATTTGAAACGACAGGTTTTTTCCACTCTAAAATTTGTAAATAGTTCCTTTTGTTCCTTCTTTTTCCCTTTCATAATCCCCTCTATATTTCAATTAAGGCCCTGCTTTGATGTTGCAAATACTTTCTTTTGTTCCTTTTTCCCCTTCATAATCCTCTTTATATTTTAATTAAGGCCCTGCTTTGATGTGTACTTTTGTCCGTGACTGGAGCCTTCAGCTTAAAAAGAAAAAAAGATTCTATGTTCTGTACACCCTGCAACACTTTTTCATTTTGTGGTTTTGGAGATTTTGAGGTGAATAAATTCAGAGTTGATTGCTTTGTTCGTTTAGTTTATTCTTTGTAGAGTTCCTTGGAGCAACACAGTGCATCATCAACTGACCGTTTTGAACACAAGTGCATCTAGATTTTTTCTTTTGATGCTTGCATTTTCCTCCAACACCCATAATTCATTGGGTCATATAGGTTGCATTATCAGGAATTCATATTGTATTTACCAGTTACAGTTAGAAATACATAAGATTTTTATTCATTTTTTTTTAATTCGGTGACAATCTTTGACTCCTTGTCCATGATATCATCGGGTGCTAAGAGTCTCCGAGTTCCTGACTACTAGTCCTTCCCATGACCTTTTCCAGTCTGATAGACCTGTCTCTTTTTCTGTTTACTATACCAATATATGTGGTTTCTCTAGTGACCTCTCCTGTTGAACACCATCTGTCTAGTATATCTCTTAAAATCTTACTTCTCTCTGAGATTTAATTGTCTAATGATGTTCTCACCATCTCTTTTTTCATATCCATCTGTAATCTCCACCAATAATTGCTGTTCAAAGGTGTTGCATGTGTGCTTATTCCAACATCAACACACTTGTGGCATGCTTTGAGGACCATGGGTCCCCAAACTTTCATGATATGTGGCTCAAAGTCTGTCTCCCAACTACCACACTTTTCCTGTGTACCTCCAAATTTTTCAAATTTTGTATCTTTCCTTGATTATCTAAACTTTTGCCCTGAGACAGTGGCATTCCCTTACCTACAAGCTGTGATTGTCTGCTTAGGGGAAAGCCAGTTCACCATAGGAAATGGTTGAGTTCCTCCCATACTGATGATAGGGGATTGAAGCGGTCACATTTTCCATTCTCAGTGATCTAGAGCAAATAATCTTCCATCCCGCCCATATTCCTGACTGCTTATGACAACTCTCCTAATATTCTGGATCTGTTTTTCACCTCTTTGCATTGTGAATACACAATCTCACCCCCAATTGGACCATCTGACCACACTCTCATAGATGTATCTGTTATAATGGCACAGCATATCTTAATATTAAAATGTCCATGAATCAAGTAAGTGATGGTGAAAACAAAATAGAGAAAAAAGTGGTAAATGAATCACTTTGTAGGTGATGGTGGTCAGCTGATTAGATCATTGTTTTTGCATGAGGTTTGTAGATCAGTCATCATATAGTGGTAGCACCTTATGGGACCCTGGTGCCATTTGTTTATTGAAGAGAGGGTTGATAAATCATGAGGGATATACTGTGTATTGTGTAATAGATGTGGATTTTTGCTGTATTTTGCAGTGAGAAGGAAAGTTTTGCACTATGACTGTAGTGACATCCAGAGGGTTAGATAATATAATCCGATAAAAAAAGGTCTAGGTGAAAAACCTTGCTTGAGATGTAAGCTAGGCTAATAGTCAAGTTTATGTGATAGTGTAGTTGTGTTTTATGTAAGTTACATGATGAATAAGTGTGTTACATTCTATTTATGGCTTGGAGTAATTGAAGTGACTGGAGAGTGTCTCACCATCTTACTCTGGTGTCATTTTCAAATCATCTTTCTGTCCTTTCTTTTGCCTCTTTGCATGTGTCTGGGACAAATATAAAACTTAGTGTTTCTTGTGACAAAGCTGGTAAACATCCTTTTCATCAGACAAATATTAGTTCCACTTCTTACTAATTTAAATTTCTTTTACTAGATAATTACTATTTGGCACGATTTCATAGCTTACCTCATCAGATGCCTCATGTGCTGAATGCATAGCAGAGGTTATCTTGGTTATCTTCATCTGAATCTTTCATTCCTCATTTGTCATTTGACTGCTTCTGCCCTGATGCCTATTGCATCAAGGACACTGTATACCAGACCATGAAACTCATTCATTCCCCAGAAACCCACTGTACCTTCATTCTTGATTAAAATCATTGCACAGCTTTCCTTCGAAGATCTCCAGCGCACTTTGATAAAAAGGAAGTGTGCTGACTTGCTTAACCAAAAGCATCTCCAACAACTTTATGTAACTCAGCCTTTCCTCCTCTTTACAGACCTAATCATTATGGTATTGCTAACTATTCATTTGATAAAACTGCTTTTTTTGGCTATTTGTTTACATGTAACTCAACTTTGAGTGATTCAGAATCTAATCCTCCAACCACATCTCCTCCCTCTGAACCTATGCTATCTCATATATTCTCTTCATGCAAGGTCTTTCAAGTACTCTTCCAGATGTAGATGGACAAGGCCTATGGCTCAGATGGTATACCTCCTAGTGTTTTAAGGGAATATTCCTCTTAGCTAGCACCAATTCTTGCTTACCTGTTTTGCCTGTGTCTTAAAACTCAGACTTTCCCTTCTGCTTGGAAGCATTCCTTGTTAGAGTCTATCCCAAAGAAAGAAGACTGCTCTAAACCCTCCAGCTGTCACCCCATTGCTCTCACTTCGCTGTCACTCCATTGCATTCACTTCTGCTATCTCTAGAAAATCTTTGAAACTTTCCTAAACTCTCAGTGTCTCAAGCACTTAGAATCCCATTCCCTTCTTTCAGATCACCAGTATGAATTTTGCTCTGCCATGTCTGATAGTGATCCCTGATGTGTGACTCACCTTTGGTCCTCTTTTCTCAGGGATTTCGGTGAAACTATGGTTACAGTTCTCAACATCAAAGCTTTTGATAGGGCGTGGCACTAGTCTTTACTTTCTAAATTCCTTTCCTTTGGTTTTATTGGGTTTTCTGCTTCTCTCTCTTCTGTAATGGGTAGTTTCCTTCAGGATGTTTTACCACTGTAGTCGTTGTTGGAGCGACTAACACCTATAATCAATTCAGTAGTGGTGGTCTTCAGGGTTCTGTCCTATCACCTACTCTCTCTCTTCTCTCTTATTTTGATGATTCCACTTTACATGCCCTCCACTTCTTCAGTCAGTACTTGTTCTCTTGTATTGATTGTATTTCTTCTCTCCATTTGGAGCTATGCAGCATTTAGGATTGATGAAGCTGTAATCTTTTAAAATTTGATAGTGCCAGAATGCAATTTCTCTATATCTCTTTCTAAGAATCAATTAAGTGCCAGAATGCAATTTCTCACTATATCTTATTCTCAAGAATCTATTATATCCCCTCTTTCAATTTCAAAACACTATTAATTCAACCCTGTAACACCATGAGCATATTGGGCATAACCATGTCCTCCTCTCTGTCCTAGGGATCTCATAAGATCAACACCACAAAGGTTTCTTCCTGAAAGCTAGTAGTATTCTGTAGTTGCCATAATTACTTTTCTTGTGAGTAGCTGTTTCACATCTGTGGTATATTATTTGCCCAAGTATGGAATACTGCAGACACATCTGGGGTGGCTCATCCACCACCTCTATTAACTAGAATGGAATCGGAAGCCTTCCATATCATTAAATCTTCTTGTATCACAAGCTCTTCAGTTATCCCACTATGCTGTTACCATTCTCTCTATTTTATAGATATGATTTTGGCTATTATTCTCATGAGTTGTCTGCATGTGTCCCCACCCCTAAGGCTCAGACCCATGGCACATGGCTGGTTGCTGTTTACTTCAGCATCCGTGTGGAGACTGTCCATTTGAGGATTGACTGTTATGTTACCTCCTTCTTCCCTTGAATAGACAAGCTGTGGAATTTTCTTCTTTCTTTTGTCTTTTCCTCTGCATATAACCTTTCTTCCTTGAAGAGTCAGGTCTACTAATCCTTGCAGAACCCTGATTAATGTCAGCTTTCTTTCTTTTTAACTTTTTTCTTTCACCTGAGATGGCTTCAGTTGGAGTTTGTTATTTGCCTGTCCCATGTCATTATCTAAAAAAGAAAAAGGTTCTATAAAGTAAAAAAAATGGCATATATTCTCAATATTTGCATTTGTGTTTCATGTACATTTTTGCATTGAGATAATTGCCATAGTCACGAACTTCCTGTTGCCTGTTACAGATTCTTGTCATGCTTCGTTATTCTTTGGTTAATGTATTGGAACATGTATCTTGGTTTTTCTTTTGGAGACTTTTGGGTTTTTCTTTTGGAGATTTGTTACAGGTGACATCATATTTACACGAGTCCATATTGATTTGATTGAAACGTATATTCTCCGTTGTGTATTAGTGACAGATGAACCAGTTTATAATTATAAGGAAGTGACTTGGGAGCTCTATATATGGGCCACTGTCTTGAAAGTTGAGATGACACATTTTAGATGCAGATAGGTTTGTAGAATGAAGGTGATAGTGCAGATAAAAGCCTTTGATCCATGATATTATTTTACCTTCCCTAATATTTGAAGACTTAAAATTCATGATGCTATTGTTGACCATTTTGTGAAGAGATGTTCTTTTATTAGTAAAAGAGGATGTGGGAAATTAGAAGACCTCAGAGAAAATTGCATAAACATTGATTTATCACTCATTATGGCAAAATAAGTTTTCATTTTACAAAGTATAAAAATTTCAGTTTGTATGCATATAGAATGAAAATACCTTGGAAAGCTGATGTGTAGGATTTCAGATTTTAAAAGTAAATACAAAGGAAAAGGAAAGTGCATTGATTTGGTGTAGAAAGGACAAGAATACAAAAATCTTTAATCATTATCTTGCAGTTGCTGTTGGATAAGGCAACAATATTCTTATTTTAGACATGACTTGGATGAAAGGATAGATCAGCTGTAAAGTTAACTGGTGAGCTGAACTCTAAATTTAGTTAGGCATGAACGATCAAATGCTAAAGGCTGTCCTGTTAACCTGTATATATTGTAATTAAACATTTGATTTAAGCATGAACTATTTCTGTCTTCATCCCATCCTTTTTTTATTCAACTCTTATGTTCTTATTTTAAGTGCTACATATGACCATAACATTTTCTTTTAATTTTTGTATAGTTGTTATTTAGAGTTATATCTACTGTTTTTCTAGATCATTGTGTGGGGCTGTAGAAATTCTTAAAGAAAAAATGCAGCTTTGCTTTTGTTTCTGTTTTCAGAAGTGCAAGACAAGCTTGACCATCTGCGTACATATGTTCCTTTTGTGGAGCGTATGATTTCAAAACTACAAGTCCGCTCACAGCAGATCGGCACAAGCCATGGACAATTAGAGAGGCTGTATGGACTCCACAGATTTCTAACTAAACCAATTCCGAGAGCGTAAGTATAGTGAAAAAAATGTCAAATATAAACCTAACGCAAGTACGTTAAAAATTTTTTTCAACAAATGAAGGTTGAAGCACATAACAGAATAATGAAAAAAATTCATGGAAAATGTATAAAATAACAGAAAGAAAATAGATATGCATTTGAAGTGAGTTTCAGTATTTTTGTTGCAGGGCTTTTTGGGTTATTCCTCTGAGAGAATTGGTTTCAAAATTAGAATGACTCTTTAAGTTATTGCAATGCTGCAGTTTGTTAGCTTCGTTTAGTTAATATATTACAGAGTGAATGAGGTCAGCACAATAGTATGCATTAGAATTGATTTAGTGGTTGAAAGTAGTGTTGAGGAGTTTTGATGCCAGTTAAGAATGAATTAAGAAAGGATAAGGAAGGTTGGCATGAATAGAGGGTATGAATGTTCTTTGCATTACAGCAAATCAATATATGGCGTTTCCCATGTACAGATACCTTGAAAATATGACACACACACACACACACACACACACACACACACACACACACAAGAAATTTAGAGAGTTTCAGAAATTACTTACAAGTCCCTCCCCTGTACTTATGAGTATAAAGCACCCAAGTGGGTTTTGTGCTTGTTGCAAGAAGAAAGGCATTAGCTTAGAGGTGAAGTAAGATATTTTGATGTTGGTCACTGTAGTGTCAATCAAAAATCAGCATCACCATAGCACCCTTGAAAGTGTAATGATTATTCACTAGAAATCAGAAATTGTTATGGTACTTCTGGTCAGATTCTTCAAGCATCCATCCATACATGAAGGGAAAGGCAATCTTGAACCTTTGCTTGTATGACAATAATGTGCCCTCCATTTCCCCCAACAGCCATAACATGCAAGAGGAAGTTGAAAGTAAGTGTGAATAGAAGTGAGGTTATGTTTATCAGGACAGAGGGACAGGTTAGTTGAGATGTATGTTTGAATGGAGTGGTCATGGAAGTGATTCATAGGATGCATAAGGGAGTGAAGATTCTTGGAGCAATGAAGAATGTGTGGAAAGAGAGATTGTTTTTTAGGAGGGCAAAAATGGTTGTGTTTGAGATTGTAATCCCAATGGTGTTGTATGAGTGCAAGGCTTGGGTCATAGATAAGGAAATGTAGAGAAGGATGGAAGTGATGGAAATGAAATGTTTATGGACAGTATGTGGTCTGAGATGGTTCGATTGAGTGGGTGTTAAATGAGTAAGAGAGAAATATGGTAATAAGAAATGTGTGGTTGAGGGGGATGTGGTGAAATGGTTTGGACATATGGAGAGAATGAGCGAGGAAAAGTTGACAAAGAGGATATATATGTGTCAGAAGTGATGGGAAAAAGGAGAAGGGAGAAAGCGAATTGGTTATGAAACGATAGATTGAAAAATGAAAAGTCGGAGCCTGAATATGCTAGAGTATGAAATCTGTGCATGGGATGGAGTGCATTGGAACAATGTGGAACAAAGATGCTCCCCGATATCATGTCTAATTTCTGTTCTGACCTACTGGTCGGATGTCGAAATGAACATAAGTTGGACATATGTCAGCATGGCATCTAGAATTCATGTACCTGTACAGCATTCTTTTATCCTGCTCAATTTCTATCATGACTATCTCTTTTTATTAACCAGCTTTATTATATGATTCTGTAGTTTCTTTTTACCTTTCATTTAAGATTCTTTAGTTCATGAATTGATTCATCCAAACTTTCAATGAACTTTCCAGCAGCTCCTTCATCAGCACTTGCTGCTATATTTTCCTTTAAATCTATTGAAGCAATCATGACTTGCTGTTAAGTTCTTGATGTAATCCTCTCCCACTTGCTCCTTCACAGTCCCAAAAAGACTTCTAGCCTTCACCTGAATTGTTGATAAACCTAGTGGTATGCATTTTTGAATTTTATCTTCCATCCACAGCATCAACAACTTTTCTGGTTTGGGGGTGGGCCCTTGTCATTGCTTTGTTGTTATCGTAGACTTCATACTTGCCGAACCTTTCACGGCTTCATGCATTTTTTTATTTGTCCTTTTAAGTTGTGGAGACTTCGAATGGGACAACTGTAGGTCACATGTAATCATATTAAGTTTTTCCTCCTTCATAGCGGATGATTATCTTCATTTTCAATTCAAAATCAAGCATTTTCCTTGGCTTCCTGTTAGATCTATCAAATGTGATGGGTTTTCTTCTTCTTTATTGTCTTCTTTGGGTTTAATACAAAAATGGTTTAATCCAGCATGAAAATTTGTTAGATTCACTTGAATAACATGCACTTACTGTATGGTAACAGAGAGATGCTGTGATGTACACAATGCCGGGATCCATCTTACATTCACTGTCGTATGCAGGCAGCCGTTAGCTTTGGCGGATATACGACACATGAAATGACAATCGTAATTTATATATTTATGTATGTTGTTTTGATTTATATTTTTTTCTGGTCATATGTACAGATGGTCATAAGCTAGAGAGCATCTATATAGGGGTCAAGTGGCTGTCATTGGACTGAACCAGTGCTTGTGAAGCAGCCGGGAAATCATGGAAAGATATGTGGGGCCAACTTCTGGACAGGGAGCTCTCACTGCATTACACATGACAGCTAGACAGTGGATCGGAGCAGCTGTGCCTTATGTTTGTTTGTTCCTGGTGCTATCTCACTCTTGTGAGAAAGGCAGACAAGTATGAAAAAATGTATATTTTTTCATACTTGATCACCGTTTCTCATGTTAGCGAGGTAATGTTAGGAAACAGACAAAGAAAGACATTCACTCACACATATATATTTACTTATTTATTTATCATAATACTTTGTCGCTGTCTCCTGCGTTGGCAAGGCAGTGCAAGGAAACAGTTGAATGAATGGCCCAACCCACCAACATAGGCATGTTTATACATACACGTCCACATACGCACATATACATACCTTTACGTGTCAACATATACATACATATACATCACAGACATATACATATATACACATGCACATAATTCACATAATTCATACTTGCTGCCTCCATCCATTACCGTCACCACCCTGCCACACATGAAATGACAACCCCCTACCCCCGCTCGTGCGTGAGGTAGCACTAGGAAAAGACAACAAAGGTCACATTCGTTCACACTCAATCTCTAGCTATCATGTAATGCACCGAAACCACAGCTCCCTTTCCACATCCAGGCCCCATGAAACTTTCCATGGTTTCCCCCAGACGCTTCACATTCCCTGATTCAATCCATTGACAGCACGTCGACCTGGGTATACCACATCATTCCAATTCACTCTATTCCTTGCACGCCTTTCACCCTCCTGCATGTTCAGGCTCCGATCACTAAAAATCTTTTTCACTCCATCCTTCCACCTCCACTTTGGTCTCCCACTTCTCATTCCCTCCACCTTTGACACATATATCCTCTTTGTCAGTCTCTCCTCACTCATTCTCTCCATGTGACCAAACCATTTCAAAACACCCTCTTTTGCTCTCTCAACCACACTCTTTTTAATACCACACATCTCTCTTACCCTTTCATTACTTACTTGATCAAAATCACTTCACAACACATATTGTCCTCAAACATCTCATTTCCAACACATCCACCCTCCACCACACAACCCTATCTATAGCCCATG
The DNA here is from genome assembly GCF_036320965.1 of Panulirus ornatus. Lineage (NCBI taxonomy): Eukaryota > Metazoa > Arthropoda > Malacostraca > Decapoda > Palinuridae > Panulirus > Panulirus ornatus. The sequence continues at coordinate 71,760,990 of NC_092226.1, read as the reverse complement.
CCTCGCAACCATATAACATTGTTGGAACCACTATTCCTTCAAACATACCCATTTTTGCTATCCAAGATAACATTCTTGCCTTCCACACATTCTTCAATGCTCCCAGAACCTTCACGGTCTCCCCCACCCTGTGACTCATTTCCACTTCCATGGTTCCATCTGCTTCTAAATCCACTCACAGATATCTAAAACACTTCACTTCCTCCAGTTTTTCTTCATTCAAACTTACCTCTCACTTAATCTATCCCTCAACCATACTAAACCTAATAACCTTGCTCTTATTCACATTTACTCTCTCATATTTATTTATCATGTAAGTAACATGATACATAAATATAGATATTATTATTATTATTATTATTATTATTATTTTTATTTATTTTATTATACTTTGTCGCTGTCTCCCACGTTTGCGAGGTAGCGCAAGGAAACAGACGAAAGAAATGGCCCAACCCACCCCCATACACATGTATATACATACGTCCACACACGCAAATATACATACCTACACAGCTTTCCATGGTTTACCCCAGACGCTTCACATGCCTTGATTCAATCCACTGACAGCACGTCAACCCCGGTATACCACATCGCTCCAATTCACTCTATTCCTTGCCCTCCTTTCACCCTCCTGCATGTTCAGGCCCCGATCACACAAAATCTTTTTCACTCCATCTTTCCACCTCCAATTTGGTCTCCCTCTTCTCCTCGTTCCCTCCACCTCCGACACATATATCCTCTTGGTCAATCTTTCCTCACTCATTCTCTCCATGTGCCCAAACCACTTCAAAACACCCTCTTCTGCTCTCTCAACCACGCTCTTTTTATTTCCACACATCTCTCTTACCCTTACGTTACTCACTCGATCAAACCACCTCACACCACACATTGTCCTCAAACATCTCATTTCCAGCACATCCATCCTCCTGCGCACAACTCTATCCATAGCCCACGCCTCGCAACCATACAACATTGTTGGAACCACTATTCCTTCAAACATACCCATTTTTGCTTTCCGAGATAATGTTCTCGACTTCCACACATTCTTCAAGGCCCCCAGAATTTTCGCCCCCTCCCCCACCCTATGATCCACTTCCGCTTCCATGGTTCCATCCGCTGCCAGATCCACTCCCAGATATCTAAAACACTTCACTTCCTCCAGTCTTTCTCCATTCAAACTCACCTCCCAATTGACTTGACCCTCAACCCTACTGTACCTAATAACCTTGCTCTTATTCACATTTACTCTTAACTTTCTTCTTCCACACACTTTACCAAACTCAGTCACCAGCTTCTGCAGTTTCTCACATGTATCAGCCACCAGCGCTGTATCATCAGCGAACAACAACTGACTCACTTCCCAAGCTCTCTCATCCCCAACAGACTTCATACTTGCCCCTCTTTCCAGGACTCTTGCATTTACCTCCCTAACAACCCCATCCATAAACAAATTAAACAACCATGGAGACATCACACACCCCTGCCGCAAACCTACATTCACTGAGAACCAATCACTTTCCTCTCTTCCTACACGTACACATGCCTTACATCCTCGATAAAAACTTTTCACTGCTTCTAACAACTTTCCTCCCACACCATATATTCTTAATACCTTCCACAGAGCATCTCTATCAACTCTATCATATGCCTTCTCCAGATCCATAAATGCTACATACAAATCCATTTGCTTTTCTAAGTATTTCTCACATACATTTTTTCAAAGCAAACACCTGATCCACACATCCTCTACCACTTCTGAAACCACACTGCTTTTCCCCAATCTGATGCTCTGTACATGCCTTCACCCTCTCAATCAATACCCTCCCATATAATTTACCAGGAATACTCAACAAACTTATACCTCTGTAATTTGAGCACTCACTCTCATCCCCTTTGCCTTTGTACAATGGCACTATGCACGCATTCCGCCAATCCTCAGGCACCTCACCATGAGTCATACATACATTAAATAACCTTACCAACCAGTCAACAATACAGTCACCCCCTTTTTTGATAAATTCCACTGCAATACCATCCAAACCTACTGCCTTGCCGGCTTTCATCTTCCGCAAAGCTTTCACTACCTCTTCTCTGTTTACCAAATCATTTTCCCTAACCCTCTCACTTTGCACACCACCTCGACCAAAACACCCTATATCTGCCACTCTATCATCACACACATTCAACAAACCTTCAAAATACTCACTCCATCTCCTTCTCACATCACCACTACTTGTTATCACCTCCCCATTTGCGCCCTTCACTGAAGTTCCCATTTGCTCCCTTGTCTTACGCACTTTATTTACCTCCTTCCAGAACATCTTTTTATTCTCCCTAAAATTTAATGATACTCTCTCACCCCAACTCTCATTTGTCCTTTTTTTCACCTCTTGCACCTTTCTCTTGACCTCCTGTCTCTTTCTTTTATACATCTCCCACTCAATTGCATTTTTTCCCTGCAAAAATCGTCCAAATGCCTCTCTCTTCTCTTTCACTAATACTCTTACTTCTTCATCCCACCACTCACTACCCTTTCTAATCAACCCACCTCCAACTCTTCTCATGCCACAAGCATCTTTTGCGCAATCCATCACTGATTCCCTAAATACATCCCATTCCTCCCCCACTCCCCTTACTTCCATTGTTCTCACCTTTTTCCATTCTGTACTCAGTCTCTCCTGGTACTTCCTCACACAGGTCTCCTTCCCAAGCTCACTTACTCTCACCACCCTCTTCACCCCAACATTCACTCTTCTTTTCTGAAAACCCATACAAATCTTCACCTTAGCCTCCACAAGATAATGATCAGACATCCCTCCAGTTGCACCTCTCAGCACATTAACATCCAAAAGTCTCTCTTTCGCATGCCTGTCAATTAACACGTAATCCAATAACGCTCTCTGGCCATCTCTCCTACTTACATAAGTATACTTATGTATATCTCGCTTTTTAAACCAGGTATTCCCAATCATCTGTCCTTTTTCAGCACATAAATCTACAAGCTCTTCACCATTTCCATTTACAACACTGAACACCCCATGTATACCAATTATTCCCTCAACTGCCACATTACTCACCTTTGCATTCAAATCACCCATCACTATAACCCGGTCTCGTGCATCAAAACCACTAACACACTCATTCAGCTGCTCCCAAAACACTTGCCTCTCATGATCTTTCTTCTCATGCCCAGGTGCATATGCACCAATAATCACCCACCTCTCTCCATCAACTTTCAGTTTTACCCATATTAATCGAGAATTTACTTTCTTACATTCTATCACATACTCCCACAACTCCTGTTTCAGGAGTATTGCTACTCCTTCCCTTGCTCTTGTCCTCTCACTAACCCCTGACTTTACTCCCCAGACATTCCCAAACCACTCTTCCCCTTTACCCTTGAGCTTCGTTTCACTTAGAGCCAAAACATCCAGGTTCCTTTCCTCAAACATACTACCTATCTCTCCTTTTTTCACATCTTGGTTACATCCACAAACATTTAGGCACCCCACTCTGAGCCTTCGAGGAGGATGAGCACTCCCCGCGTGACTCCTTCTTCTGTTTCCCATTTTAGAAAGTTAATACAAGGAGGGGAGGATTTCTGGCCCCCCGCTCCCGTCCCCTCTAGTCGCTTTCTACGACACGCGAGGAATACGTGGGAAGTATTCTTTCACCCCTATCCCCAGGTATAATATACATATATATATACATATACACATACACACACATACACATACATACGCACATACACACACACACACATACATATATATACATATGAAAAATGTAAGAAACAATTTAGAAAACTGAAACTTCTATTATTATTAATATTATTATTAATATTAATATTATTAATATTATTATTATTATTATTATTATTATTATTATTATTATTATTATTATTAATATACTTTGTCACTGTCTCCTGCGTTACCGAGGTAGCGTAAGGAAACATGAAAGAATGGCCCAACCCACCCGCATACACATGTATATACATTCACGCCCACACATGCACATATATATACCTATACATTTCAACATATAAATACATATACGTACATAGACATGTACATATATACACATGAACATATTGTACGTATTTATACTTGCTGCCTTCATCCATTCCTCTCGCCAACCCGCCACATATGAAATGGCACCCCCCTCCCCCCGCACGCACGTGAGGTAGTGCTAGGAAAAGACAACAAAGGCCACATTCATTCACACTCAGTCTTTAGCTGTCATGTGTAATGAGCTGAAGCCACAGCTCCCTTTCAATGGAAATATAAATTTATTATTATTATTATTTTGCTTTGTCGCTGTCTCCGGCGTTAGCGAGGTAGCGCAAGAAAACAGATGAAAGAATGGCCCAACCCACCCACATACACATGTATATACATACACATCCACACCCACAAATATACATACCTATACATCTCAATGTATACATATATATACACACACAGACATATACATATATACACATGTATATAATTCATACTGTCTGCCTTTATTCATTCCCATCGCCACCCTGCCACACATGAAATAACAGCCCCCTCCCCCCTCGTGTGCACGAGGTAGCGCTAGGAAGACATTAAAGGCCCCATTCGTTCACATTCAGTCTCTAGCTGTCATGTAATAATGCACCGAAACCACAGCTCCCTTTCAACCTCCAGGCCCCATAGAACTTTCCATGGTTTACCCCAGACGCTTCACATATATATGTATATGTCTGTGTGTATATCTATGTATATGTTAAGATGTATAGATATGTATATGTGCTGTGTGTGGATGTGTATGTTTGTACAGGTGTATGTGGGTGGGTTGGGCCATATATATGTATACATATATAAATATATTATCCCTGGGGATAGGGGATTAAGAATACTTCCCACGTATTCCCTGCGTGTCGTAGAAGGCGACTAAAAGGGGAGGGAGCGGGGGGCTGGAAATCCTCCCCTCTCTTTTTTTTTTTTTTTTTTTTCCAAAAGAAGGAACAGAGAATTGGGCCAGGTGAGGGTATTCCCTCAAAGGCCCAGTCCTCTGTTCTTAATGCTACCTTGCTAACGCGGGAAATGGCGAATAGTTTAAAAGAAAAGAAAGAAATATAAATATATATGTATATACATGTGTATGTTGGTGGGTTAGGCCATTCCTCTGTTTCCTTGCACTACCTTGCTAATGGGGAAGACAGTGATTAAGTCTGATATAAATAAATGTGGTTTTGGTGCATTATACATGACAGCTAGAGCCTGAGTGTGAACAAATGTGGCCTTTGTTGTCTTTTCCTAGCGCTACCTCGCGCACATGCAGGGGGAGGGTGTTTTCATTTCATGTGCGATGGGAATGAATAAGGGCAGACAGTATGAATTATGTACATGTGTATATATGTATATGTCTGTCTGTGTATATATATGTATATGTTGAGATGTATAGATATGTATATGTGCTGTGTATGTATGTACTTGTGTATGTGGGTGGGTTGGGCCATTCTTTCGTCTGTTTCCTTGTGCTACCTCGCTAACACAGGAGACAGTGACAGAGTATTACAAATGTAAATAAATAAATAAATGAAATATTATTTATTATACTTCATTGACGTCTCCTGTGTCAGCGAGATAGCACAAAGAAGCAGAGGTGGAATGGCCCAACCCACCCACGTACACATGTATATACATAAACGCCCATACATGCACCTACACATACATATACATTGCAAATGACTGGGAGATGTATAAAAGAATGCGGGAGGAGGTCAAGAGAAAGGTGCAAGAGGTGAAAAACATGGCAAATGAGAGTTGAGGTGAGAGAGTATCATTAGATATTAGGGAATATAAAAAGATGTTTTGGAAGGAGATAAATAAAGTGCGTCAGACGAGAATAAATGGGAACATCAGTGAAGGGGGCAAATGGTGAGGTAATAACAAGTAGTGATGAAGTGAGGAGATGGAATGAGTATTTTGAAGGTTTGTTATATGTGTTTGATGATAGAGGGGCAGATATAGGGTGTTTTAGTCAGGGTGGTGTGCGAAGTTAAAGGGTCAGGGAGAATGGTTTGGTAAACAGAGAAGAGGTAGTGAAAGCTTTGCGGAAGATGAAAGCTGGCAAGGCAGTGGGTTTAGATGGTATTAAAGTAGAATATATTAAAAAGGGGGTGACTGTTGTTGATTGGTTGGTAAGGATATTCAATTTATGGATGGATTATGGTGAAGTGCCTGAGGATTGGCAGAATGCATGGATAGTGTCTTTGTACAAAGGCAAAGGGGATGAAGGTGAGTTCTCAAATTACAGAGGCATAAGTTTGTTGAGTATTCCCAGGAAATTATATGGTAGGGTATTGATCGAGAGGATATAGGCATGTACAGAGCATCAGATTAGGGAAGAGCAGTGTGGTTTCATAAAATGGTAGAGGATGTGTGTATCAGGTGTTTGCTTTGAAGAATGTTTGGTAGAAATACTTACAAAAACTGATGGATTTGTATGTAGCATTTATAGATCTGGAGAAGGCATATGATAGGGTTGATAGAGATGCTTTCTTGAAGGTTTTAAGAGTATATGGTGTGGGAGGTAAGTTGCTAGAAGCAGTGAAAAGTTTTTATTGAGAATGTAAGGCATTTGTACGAGTAGGAAGAGAGGAAAGTGATTAGTTCCCAGTGAATGTCAGTTTGCGGTGAGGATGGTTGATGTCTCCATGGTTGTTTAATTTGTTTATGGATGGGGTGGTTTGGGAGGTGAATGCAAGAGTTTTGGAGAGAGGGGCAAGTATGCAGTATCTTGTGGATGAGAGGGCTTGGGAAGTGTCAGTTGTTGTTCACTGATGATATAGCACTGGTGATTGATTCGTGTGAGAAACTGCAGAAGCTGGTGACTGAGTTTGGTAAAGTGTGTGAAAGAAGAAAGCTGAGAGTAAAAGTGAATAAGAGCAAGGTTATCAGGTTCAGTAGGGTAGAGGGACAAGTAAATTGGGAGGTGAATTTGAATAGAGAAAAACTGTAGGAAGTGAAGTGTTTTAGATATCTGGGAGTGGATTTGGCAGCGGATGGAACCATGGAAGTGGAAGTGAGTCACAGGTTGGGGAAGGGGCGAAGGTTTTGGGAGCGTTGGAGAATGTGTGGAAGGCGAGAACGTTATCTCGGATAGCAAAAATGGGTATGTTTGAAGGAATAGTGGTTCCAACAATGTTTTATGGTTGTGAGGCATGGGCTATAGATAGGGTTGTGCGGAGGAGGGTGGATGTGTTGGAAATGAGATGTTTGAGGACAATATGTGGTGTGAGGTGGTTTGACCGTGTTAGTAATGAAAGGGTGAGAGATGTGTGGTAATAAAGAGTGGTTGAGAGAGCAGAAGAGGGTGTATTGAAATGGTTTGGTCGCCTGGAGAGAATGAGTGAGGAAAGATTGACAAAGAGGATGTATATGTCTGAGGTGGAGGGAATGAGAAGTGGGAGACCAAATTGGAGGTGGAAGGATGGAGTGAAAAAGATTTTGAGCGATTGGGACCTGAACATACAGGAGGGTGAAAGGCGTGCAAGGAAAAGAGTGAATTGGAACAGTGTGGTATACTGGGGTCAATGTGCTGTCAGTGGATTGAACCAGGGCATGCGAAGCATCTGGGGTAAACCATGGAAAGTTTCATGGGGCCAAAATGTGGAAAGGGAGCTGTGGTTTTGGTGCATTACACATGACAGCTAGAGACTGAGTGTGAACGAATGTGACCTTATGTCTTTTCTTAGCACTACCTAGTGGGAGTAGGGGGATGCTATTTCATGTGTGGCGGGATGGCGACGGGAATGAATAAAGGTAGCAAGTATGAATTATGTACGTGTGTATATACGTATATGTCTGTGTATGTATGTATATGAATACGTTAAAATGTATAGGTGTGTATATGTGTGTGTGTGTGGACATGCATGTATATACTTGTGTATGTGGGTGGGTTGGGCCATTCTTTCGTCTGTTTCCTTGCACTACCTCGCTAACATGGGAGACAGTGACAAAGTATGATAAATAGATAAAATATATATGAGGTTGTATACATTGGTAAATGTACATACATGTATTATGTATTTTTTCAAGGCCAAGAATGGAAATGCTAGAGAAGATGGAGGCTGTTATTCGCAGCATGCATGAAAAAGTCCAAAAAGCACAAGGGGTAAGTAGCCTCTGCTTGTTGATCTATATCAGTTTTATTTTTTACTGAATTCAGTTCTTTCCATATTTTACAGTGGTTATAAGTTCTTTTTCCTTATATTTCCTTGTATGTGTTCCATGTAAAAGTTATTGCAAAGTGAGTTTTTTGCAAAGTAAACCTAATTTCATATACTGAAATTTCATAAGCTAGTTCCTCTTCCCAGTCCATAAGCACGAGCGCAAAACCCACATGTAATGATTAAAACATTTCATATCTTAATAAGAGGTTGCAGCCTGCAACATGAACTTAGCCCCTTATTGATTTTTTCACGTGAAAGTTAGTATGTTTCTAATGGATGCTGATAGTATTTGGAGAAGTTTTATCCCTGAATATACATATTGTTTTCTCATGTTGTATTTAAGAGCCCTGACCAGGTCAAGGCCAGTGGCTGAGTTCAGAGTGATGGTTAAGGGAATTGACAGCTTGGTTGATGTGCATTATAATATCATGCTCTGTTTCTCACTCTCTCTTTGATATCTCTGATATGATTGATGATATTGTTGAACTTGTATGTGGTTTTGTTATAAGTTTTAAGATATGCTTGTATTTTATGAAAACCATCAACAAAAAATCCTATGGCTACTTCAGCATGTTGTATTGAAGCATCTTTCTCTTTCTCCATTTTTCCTTTGCTGTTTAGTTATGCACTCTGAATCAAAGTAAACATGTATAATGAAGTTGTAGGTGCAGGTTTATTAGGCACTTCAACTGAAAATGGGAAATTCATTAGTGTGTAAGTAATGACTTATGAGGCTCATGCAAGTACTTAAATGGGTTTTCCATTTTACTTCATAATACAGTGCATGCTTTACTATTTACAAATCAACAAGGCAACATTATTCACAAAAAATATTCCCTTTGTATCAGAAACATTCAAGATGTGAAAACTAAGTAATATTTACATTTAAAATGTGTGTGTAGAGATTGTGTTTGCATGTCATATGATAAGACTAATCAGCATGTCTGGTAGGAGTCAGAGGAATATGGTAAGGTAGTCACTGTGACTTTTTGTGTCTTTTGAGGTCAGCATGTGCTTGTGATTTTGGACCCCAAGCATACTTTTTCTTAGTTATTTTAGGGCTTCTAATGATTTTTGCTCTTCCAACAGCAAAAGGAAGTATCTTGCATTAACTACAAAAAAATCAAACTTACAGATCTACTGGAGGGCAGTGAAATTAGTGTCAATATCAGTTTTATGGAATAGGTTTATGAACATTATACAATATGTCAAAATTAAAAACTAAATTATTTGTGTTATGCTAATCAGTCTACAGGAGAAAACACTCCTTTCGCTGTTTATGAGTGGTGCCGACAAGGACAGTTGTTTGATACTTCCTGACCAAGCCAGAGATCACTACAAAGGCCAAGGAATTTCAACAGAAAATGAAAATGAATAAGTGTGAATATTCCTAAGGTGGCTTTTACATTATAATGTGGTGTACATTATGTGTGCCTTTATGACTTGTCAACATTTTGCCTTTTTTTAAGTAATGCACATGTATAGGAATTAAGATATGTTGATGATAAAGAATATAGTGTATGTGAAAGTATGAATATTCAAGTATGATTTATACGTTGTAAGAAAATTATGCTAAGAAAATCTTTTGGGGTAGGGGAGAAAGAATACTGGCCACATGTTCCCAGCATGTCATAGAAGGCGACTAAGAGGGATGGGAGTGGGTGGCTGGAAGCCCTCCCTTCTAGTAATACTTAACAAGATAAGGAATAGAGCAAGAAGCCAAATGAGGATTTTTCCCTCTTAAGGCTCAGTCATCTGTTCTTGACATTACCTCACCCACGTGGGAAATGCAAGCATTTATAAAGAAAAAATTAAGAATATTGTGTTAGTGAATTGACATGATGTGAAGATATTAAAAAGACAGTGTACATTGTCTTTTGTAAGCCAAATACAGCTTTTTTAGTCACCATATGCTAAATTGGCCTAGAAGCCACACCCCTCTTACATAGCTGAGGTAGCTGATTGGTTCATATACAAGGTATATACATGGTTCGTGTTGCTATCCACTTATTCACATTAAGTGTGTTCCCAGTTTATGATTAAACCTGTTCTGTATAATGATGTTAAAAATCTGGTAAAAAAATTTGAATTATTTTATGGCATTAGCACTTAGAGAAGATGGTAAAAATTTTATATGTGTATCACAAACAGTCAAAGTCAAGGACAGCATCATTTTTGAATGAAGCCTTATCATTATTTCTTAGTTTTGTAGCAAATATAAACTAAATAGAAACAAATTGACGCTAAACATAGGGGACAATAGGCAGTAAACTACAGTTTATATAGCCTAGATTATTTTATTTTTTATTTTGCTTTGTCGCTGTCTCCCGCGTTTGTGAGGTAGCGATAGCCTAGATATATCCCTTGTCGTTATGTAACTGATAAAACTCTATATATAAACCATATGTGGAGCGTAGGTAAGATGCTGAGGGGAACAGCCACACAGATGGAGTGATCAGCTGTTACTGACAGTGCACCACAGGCTACTTGGTTTGGACAGCATTGCTATTTCTGGACTTTTCTGCTGCCTATAATGTAAGTATCTTATGTTTGCAAGCAATACATGGTGAAGTGCTAATGTTTGTGTTTTATGCATAATAGTAAGCATTGTCATGTCTAATTCCCAAGAAAAGTTTTGTGAACATTGGTTATTTTGTAGCCCATTTTCTCTAAAGAAGGGGAAAAATATGGAAATTTGACACTAGCTATATATTGCCAGTATCGTAGAATCTGCATTAAAGAATACTGTGAAAGAAATTTAACTATTCTTTGACCATCACTGGCTGAGATTTTTGATCATTTGCATCAAATTGCTTGATAGTGAGTAGTAGAACACTAAAGCTCTCTGTAGCATATCACAATGCAGCACTTAAAATTGAAGATACTTAGTTGGTGGATTATGTATTTGATAATGTGCTTGTAGGTGTGAGAAGAGTTTCTGTTGGTTAAGTAGCCTACCTTATGAGCACAAACTCAGCATTCTTACCTTAATCTACAATTCCCTATAATATATAACTTTATAAGTAGCCATTGATTGTATGACCATCATATTATAGGCTACCATGTGTTTTGAAGTGGTTTAGACTTACTGGTACTACCACTTTTTTTTTGATAGGTTAAGTGACTCATACGAGCTCAAAGCCCACTCTCGAGACAGGTAACCAATGAAATTTATCTCTTATTCTGTAACACTACAAGAGCTACAACCTTCACAGTTTGAGTCTAGTCATAGACTTGTACCTTCATGGCTTCACCAGTATAGAATATTTTATTGTCACTTGGAGAGTCTAGGTCTAATCATGGTGGCAGACGGGCACCCATTGAGATGATAGCCAGTTCCACCTTTGCTTATCAAAAATCATATCACTACAAGAGTAATAAAGGAAATTGGGGAAATCAGTTATCAAGTTTACTGTATATGCATAAAATGTGATTGCCTCATTCAGCATTGTATGATTCACTGCAGTCATCGTCAAGGGTTATCACAAAATTTTCTGTTAGATGATCAAATGCTCTGTCTTTCCTGCTATGCTCATCTTCCACTAGTCTTGTATTGTATATACTTTTCTTCCAGTCTTCTGCAGGGATGATTAAAGAATAGTTAAAATTGTGTTTCTCAGTATTCTTTAATGCAGATTCTACGATGTTAGCCCTGGAAATATGATCACATAGCATATGTCAAATTTCCACATTTTCCTCCTTTACTGTAGGCTATATGATGTCTGATGTTTATGAAAATTTTCGTAGGAATTGAATGTATATTATTATGCATAAAACACATACGGTAGGAATTTACCACATATTGCTTACAAACATTGATAATTATATCATCGGCAGCAGAAAAGTCTGGAAATGGCAATGCTGTCCGAGCCAAGTAGCCTGTGGTGCGTTGTCAGTATCTCCTGATCACTCCGTCGGTGTGGCTGTTCCCCTGAGCATTTTACTTCCCCTCTGCATATGGTCTATATATATGGAGTGAAAAGGATTTTGTGTGATCGGGGCCTGAACATGCAGGAGGGTGAAAGGAGGGCAAGGAATAGAGTGAATTGGAGCGATGTGGTATACAGGGGTTGACGTGCTGTCAGTGGATTGAATCAAGGCATGTGAAGCGTCCGGGGTAAACCATGGAAAGCTGTGTAGGTATGTATATTTGCGTGTGTGGACGTGTGTATGTACATGTGTATGGGGGGGGGTTGGGCCATTTCTTTCGTCTGTTTCCTTGCGCTACCTCGCAAACGCGGGAGACAGCGACGAGGTATAAAAAAAAAAAAAAAAAATATATATATATATATCCGAGATAATGTTCTCGACTTCCACACATTTTTCAAGGCTCCCAAAATTTTCGCCCCCTCCCCCACCCTATGATCCACTTCCGCTTCCATGGTTCCATCCGCTGACAGATCCACTCCCAGATATCTAAAACACTTCACTTCCTCCAGTTTTTCTCCATTCAAACTCACCTCCCAATTGACTTGACCCTCACCCCTACTGTACCTAATAACCTTGCTCTTATTCACATTTACTCTCAACTTTCTTCTTCCACACACTTTACCAAACTCAGTCACCAGCTTCTGCAGTTTCTCACATGAATCAGCCACCAGCGCTGTATCATCAGCGAACAACAACTGACTCACTTCCCAAGCTCTCTCATCCCCAACAGACTTCATACTTGCCCCTCTTTCCAGGACTCTTGCATTTACCTCCCTTACAACCCCATCCATAAACAAATTAAACAACCATGGAGACATCACACACCCCTGCCGCAAACCTACATTCACTGAGAACCAATCACTTTCCTCTCTTCCTACACGTACACATGCCTTACATCCTCGATAAAAACTTTTCACTGCTTCTAACAACTTGCCTCCAACACCATATATTCTTAATACCTTCCACAGAGCATCTCTATCAACTCTATCATATGCCTTCTCCAGATCCATAAATGCTACATACAAATCCATTTGCTTTTCTAAGTATTTCTCACATACATTCTTCAAAGCAAACACCTGATCCACACATCCTCTACCACTTCTGAAACCGCACTGCTCTTCCCCAATCTGATGCTCTGTATATGCCTTCACCCTCTCAATCAATACCCTCCCATATAATTTACCAGGAATACTCAACAAACTTATACCTCTGTAATTTGAGCACTCACTCTTATCCCCTTTGCCTTTGTACAATGGCACTATGCACGCATTCCGCCAATCCTCAGGCACCTCACCATGAGTCATACATACATTAAATAACCTTACCAACCAGTCAACAATACAGTCACCCCCTTTTTTAATAAATTCCACTGCAATACCATCCAAACCTGCTGCCTTGCCGGCTTTCATCTTCCGCAAAGCTTTTACTACCTCTTCTCTGTTTACCAAATCATTTTCCCTAACCCTCTCACTTTGTACACCACCTCGACCAAAACACCCTATATCTCGGAAAGCAAAAATGGGTATGTTTGAGGGAATAGTGGTTCCAACAATGTTGTATGGTTGCGAGGCGTGGGCTATGGATAGAGATGTGCGCAGGAGGATGGATGTGCTGGAAATGAGATGTTTGAGGACAATGTGTGGTGTGAGGTGGTTTGATCGAGTAAGTAACGTAAGGGTAAGAGAGATGTGTGGAAATAAAAAGAGCGTGGTTGAGAGAGCAGAAGAGGGTGTTTTGAAATGGTTTGGGCACATGGAGAGAATGAGTGAGGAGAGATTGACCAAGAGGATATATGTGTCGGAGGTGGAGGGAACGAGGAGAAGAGGGAGACCAAATTGGAGGTGGAAAGATGGAGTGAAAAAGATTTTGTGTGATCGGGGCCTGAACATGCAGGAGGGTGAAAGGAGGGCAAGGAATAGAGTGAATTGGAGTCATGTGGTATACAGGGGTTGACGTGCTGTCAGTGGATTGAATCAAGGCATGTGAAGCGTCTGGGGTAAACCATGGAAAGCTGTGTAGGTATGTATATTTGCGTGTGTGGACGTGTGTATAAAAAAAAAAAAAAAAAAAAAAAAAAAATATATATATATATTTTTTTTTTGCTTTGTCGCTGTCTCCCGCGTTTGCGAGGTAGCGCAAGGAAACAGATGAAAGAAATGGCCCAACCCACCCCCATACACATGTATATACATACGTCCACACACGCAAATATACATACCTACACAGCTTTCCATGGTTTACCCCAGACGCTTCACATGCCCTGATTCAATCCACTGACAGCACGTCAACCCCGGTATACCACATCGATCCAATTCACTCTATTCCTTGCCCTCCTTTCACCCTCTTGCATGTTCAGGCCCCAATCACACAAAATCTTTTTCACTCCATCTTTCCACCTCCAATTTGGTCTCCCACTTCTCCTCGTTCCCTCCACCTCCGACACATATATCCTCTTGGTCAATCTTTCCTCACTCATTCTCTCCATGTGCCCAAACCATTTCAAAACACCCTCTTCTGCTCTCTCAACCACGCTCTTTTTATTTCCATACATCTCTCTTACCCTTACGTTACTTACTCGATCAAACCACCTCACACCACACATTGTCCTCAAACATCTCATTTCCAGCACATCCATCCTCCTGCACACAACTCTATCCATAGCCCACGCCTCGCACCCATACAACATTGTTGGAACCACTATACCTTCAAACATACCCATTTTTGCTTTCCGAGATAATGTTCTCGACTTCCACACATTCTTCAAGGCTCCCAGAATTTTCGCCCCCTCCCCCACCCTATGATCCACTTTCGCTTCCATTGTTCCATCCGCTGCCAGATCCACTCCCAGATATCTAAAACACTTTACTTCCTCCAGTTTTTCTCCATTCAAACTTACCTCCCAATTGACTTGACCCTCAACCCTACTGTACCTAATAACCTTGCTCTTATTCACTTTTACTCTTAACTTTCTTCTTTCACACACTTTACCAAACTCAGTCACCAGCTTCTGCAGTTTCTCACATGAATCAGCCACCAGTACTGTATCATCAGCGAACAACAACTGACTCACTTCCCAAGCTCTCTCATCCCCAACAGACTTCATACTTGCCTCTCTTTCCAAAACTCTTGCATTCACCTCCCTAACAACCCCATCCATAAACAAATTAAACAACCATGGAGACATCACACACCCCTGCCGCAAACCTATATTCACTGAGAACCAATCACTTTCCTCTCTTCCTACACGTACACATGCCTTACATCCTCGATAAAAACTTTTCACTGCTTCTAACAACTTGCCTCCCACACCATATATTCTTAATACCTTCCACAGAGCATCTCTATCAACTCTAGCTGGGAGAGAATTTAGAATACTGTATATAAAAAAGATATACAAGAGGGCATAGAATCAGTAGGAGGAGGTATGGATGGTGGAGGACTTGATGTGGAATCATCTGAAGTAGAATTAAAGATGTCAAAAAGGTCTGTTGTTTAAGTTGGAGAGTTAGTCACTGATTTATTTGGTCTGAAAAGAGGAGGATTGTTTGAATTTTAGAAGTTGGTAATGCTTTTGATTAAGGGCCAGAAAGATGTATCAGATGTAGAAGTCAGATTAGTGCATTTTCTTATAATAGCATACTTTTTCTTCTTAAAACAGCTTTGTAGTCATCCCAAGTAGAATTATAAGGTCGAATAGCATTCAGAAGAAGAGGAGAGCTTTGTAGTCCAGTGTATTCTGTTCCTGGTGTTACTTGCATTAGATAAAGAGCAGTCTTTTTAGAATGAATTTTTGGATTTTTTGTAGCAAAAATGGGTGCACTTTAAAAAGATGAAAAGAACATAATAGTATTATATTTAGAAATTTTAGTTTTAATGATAAACTTGCCATATTATGGTGCGGTTCCATGCTGTGTTTGTCAACATGTAACATGTCTTCACAAAATGCATGTGGTATGCACAATACAAAATGACAGGTGACATATAAGGAGAAGTGCAAACTTTTATTGTGCTTGCACATGTACATAAGGATTGAATTTCCTCCTCGATTCAGAATGTTGTGATCTGATTCATTTGTGACTTTGTGTGAATAGGAACAGTAACTAACCCCTTCATTCAGGCAGTTCTAATATCCAGTGTACTCTGTGTGTGCAGGATATTATCATATGATTTCAAAGAATATCTTTTACAAGTTTGTTATTACAGTAAACGAGCATGATTACCTAGATAGAATTATTTACATCTACACTGATGGAATATTTTATATGTGTGCTGTGTGCCCTTTAACTTTGCTGCTCTATAGCTTGGCATATAATGTACCCAAGGAGTACTGCCAAGCTTATTTAGTGAGATGAATAGTATTTTTGGAAATGTTTTCATCTGTACAAACATATAGTTGGTTAGCATTTTTATTCCTAACATACCTATATTTTATTTTGTAGGAATGCTTTACAAATTATTACATACCCTGATTATTGTTTGGAGAAATTTAAGGTTGTAGTACCTAGTAACAATGCATGGGATGCCATCACAAGTATTAGAGACCATAAATTTTTGCCTTGAGGCTGAGGTGGGCAATTCAAAAATTCTTAACATATACTCCCAGCTATGGTTAACAGAAAAAAATTGCTGGGACCTATGTTACCTGGCTGCAGTGAATAGGTTATACATTGACATCATGACACTTCAGAGAACCTTATCAGAAAAGACGATGAATGAACAAGGAAAAATATGTAATTGAAGGTGAAGTACTTGTGAATGAAAGATGTCAACAAAATTCACCCACACTTAGACTTCATTGGCACAAGTTTTTGAATTGGAATTATTTGAAGCCAGGACATTGACAATTTCATCCAAGTTTGTATAAACCACAACTCCATTGTGAATTTTGGTACTGAAAGATGAAATCATGCAAGATTGAACTTAAAGTAAGCCCATGCAAAGCTGAGTGAAGTATGCATATGCATCTGTTTTTGTCATGTTGATGGATGTTTGATGGGCTTCACTCTTTAAGCACCTAAATTTATTATTTATTTTTTTATTTCTAAAGGTTTAAAAATTTTGCATATCCATAGTGGTACAATTTAAAATCAGGTACTTCTTAGCTAATTATCCTATACTTAGCTAATTATTTTGTCCTGTACAAGTGGGATCTATATACATGTTGGGCACCCTTTGTTGATATTACATTAACATCATGCAGATTTTAATCCTTTTTATTCTGTAAGTATTCACAATTTCATCACTTACTTTATTCCTTGTATCCACTGCTCTTATACTATAAAAGAACTTATTTACATCTTTTACAGTACTGTTTGTTTGATTTAATGTTATTGCTTCTCTGCGGTGTCTTTGCAGCTTTTGAAGAATTGTTGCACTCAATATTATTATACTGTTTTAGAAACTCAAAAATTGTCATCAAGTTTGCTCTTGCTCTTCTTTTCTCCATGATAAGGAATCTTTGTTGCCCTCTTCAGTATTTTATATAAGTTCTCTTCTTTAAGTGGAGGGACCAAACATAAAAATACATTCTAGTTTTGGTGTCATACATATTTTCAGTGACCTGCAAAACATTTTCTCGTCCATGTACATGTATGCTGTTCTGATATGTTCCTGCTGACAGTTTGTCTCGTTTATATATCTCCTGTGGTAGTGTTCTGCTTACAAGTAATGTAGAGGGTCAACCCACAAGGTGCTTGCCATATACCAGACCAACTTTTGAGCTTGCTTAACCTCTTCCCTATCATGAAAACTCGAAAGTTCAGGAAATAACTGGTTAAATTATTAGATCTTTGATTAATATTTAAATCGTCTTTTAATTACAAAAAAAAGGAACTTATACAAGTACGCTTAAGCCACAAACATTCTTTGTAGAGTGTATAAAGCATCAGAGTGCCTCTTCAGAGGTATGACAGGCACTTCCATCCTGTTGATTTTATCATTAGTTTGTTTTCAGCCCTGCATTTCAAGTCATTGACTGCAGTACTTGTTCTAATATATCACATAATGAACCATTTTATAATCTATATGATTCTTACATATGTTTAGTTTATGACAGTAAATGGAAATTTATGTTGAAATATCTAATGATGTTTTGGTATCATGATCTGTGTATGTGTATATTTACCCATGTTGCCACCTGGGTCCTCCAGCAACATGTCCATTTTGCCTCTCCCAGTCTAATGCAAACACACTTGATTCTAAGAGGCTTATGAATAAGAGACAGTATAATCTAAGAACAAGATTATTTCCATAATATCATTGTTAGGTACATAATGATTTAGAATTGATGATTGAATGATGATACAATGGAATTAAAGAATAAGAATGATTTCTATCATAATACTCAGAGAGGAAAATAATGATAAACAAATATAAAAAAAAGTCTAGATATTTTTTTGTACTTGTTCGCCATTTCATGTGTTAGTGAGGAAACGCCAGGAACAAATATAGAAAAAAATCTTTATTTGCTCAAATTCATTCTGTAGCTGTCATATGTAATGCAGTGAGACCACAGCACTTTATCCACAAATAGGCCCCATAGGCCTCTATGTGGTTCCCCTTGCCTGCTTTGTGTGCCCAGGTTCACTATGTTGGCAGCCTGTCACTCCGTTGTATGCCCAGGGTCACTATGTTGGCAGCCTGTCTCTCCGTGACCACATTGCATTGCTCCCGTTCACTTTATCCTGTGCATGCCTTTCACCCTTCTGCATGTTCAGGCCCCAAACAATCAAGACCTTATTCAGTTGATACATCCTTCTCCCATTCATTCTCCCCCTTCTCCTTATCTCTTCCATTTTGACATTTATATCCTTTTTGTCAGCCTTTCTTCTCTCATTCTCATCATATGTTTAAACCTTTTTATTACACCTTAGCTCTCTCAACCATGCTTTCTTTATTTCTGCACCTATCTCTTACTCTGTCATTTCTTACTTGGTCTACCCTCTTAACACCACATATTAGCCTCATATATTTCACATCCTTATATGTTCTAATTCTTATTTGTTTCTAACTTCCCCTAGCCAGCCCAAGTACCTCCTGGCTAGATAACTCAAAATCAGATGTAACTATAATTGGTCATCCTTTTATGTCTTGATTATGACCTTTTATTATTTCCTCTATCACAGAAATTGTATTTACTAATTCTGTTGCCTCTAGTAGCCCTTTAATTGACATCTTGTCTCTCAGGTGTATGTTTGTCATTCTCTTTAAAAATAATTGAAGATTTATACCACAAGTCTCCTGGTTAACTAATCTTTGTAATTTAGGTGTCATCCAACTTAATGTTAAGTTCATCAGTTTTGATATAGCAGCCTCTGTGCTTTTGGCTGTCTGTATAGTTTCCATTTTTGCTAACAAGCTGTGACCTTGTATGCTCTGCACTTTTCTAAACTTTTCATCTACCAAACCATAAATTTTCTCTGATTGTTTTGCCTCTAACAGTGCATATTATTTTACCTACAGCCTCATTCAAAGCCCTGGGTACTTAAAGTTTCATTGCCCCCAGGATCCTTTCCCTGTATATCGGTTGACATGTTCTGAGTTTGTTGACAAGCCCCAGAAACTGCACCTCTCTACCTACTATTTTCAATAGTTTCTTCTCTGTCAAACCTAATAGTGATAGTGTCCATTGAAGAAAGACCCTGAATAGTTTAGGGGAATCACTGTGCTGTGGTAACTCCCTAAATTATCATTCAAAGAGTTTTAGGTTTAATCAGTAGGTTGGCCAGATTCGACAGGTGTCATTTGCTGTGTGTGCTAGGCAGGACACTCTGCTTTGCTATATCCAAAACTAAGGATTGCCTTCTTAACTGGGAGTTTGCCACCCATGAAGAGTAAAGGGTAGAAAAAAAATTGTCTTTACCATTAGGAAATTAGTAAAGCAGTGTTCCTTGCCATATCATGAGTTTTAAGCAAGAATGCAACAAATGTATTTTCCTTGCACTGATAGTACTTTTTAACCATACATTTAAAAATGTTGATGTGAAAGTTATGCTTGCTCAATGAAATATATATTTTGCTTTGTTACAGAAACCTGTAGCAGGATCTAGTCCTAGACTGGAGATCAACCGCTTAGGTCCTGAATCAAGTCACACTGGACCTGAACCAAGCCTCTCTGGTCATGAACAGAGTCACTCTGGACCTGAATCAAGTCGTTCTGGACCTGAATCAGGTCATTCTGTATCAGGAACAAGCTATACTGGAAAAGGGACAAGTCATAGTGTGCATGGGGCTAGTTCTAAATCTAATGCTGGATCTGGACATAGTTTTAGCTTTTCACATGGTGTGATGGGACCTAGGGGTGAGGGTCAAAATTCACCTGGACATGGAATTAGCACAGGACAATCACACCGACCATCATTAACATCTAAACCTGGATCATCTGATTGGAAGAACACGAGAGAGTCGAGAGGTAGAGAGGGAGAAAAACAAGAGTTGGGACAAAATGAAAGAACAAAGGAGAGAGGAATTGAAATGTCAAGGGAAGGAAGTTATGAGAGAAGTCGGGGAAGAGAGCATGATCGAGGTGAGGCAAGACATAATGAAAGAAGTAGAGAATGTAGGGGGGAGAAAAGTAGAGAAAGAGAATATGATAGGAGTAGATCAAAAGATTTTGAAAGAAAAAGAGACCATGATTTAAGTAGATCTAAAGAAGGTGACAGATTAACAGAAAGGGATAGTAGGATTAGAACCTCAAATGAGAAAGACTATGAGAGAAACAGAGAGAGGGGCAGCAGGTCTAGGGAGAGAGAAAAGAGCCATGATTTTGTTAGAGGAAACAGTTCTCAAGAGAGACACATTGATCGCAATAGAGATAGAGATTATCCCAGAATGGAACGCCAACATAGCCAAAATGAACATGATAGAAGACAGGTGGATAGTAAAATGTCTTCAAAGAGGAACAGCCTGCTTGATCTTCCTATGCCACCATCAGCAACCAGCCATAATATGCCACATCTTTTTGGAGATATGGCAAACGTAGCTCATCCAAATTTGGAAAAATTCCAGAGCTCCAGAGAGAAACTCCAAAGACTTTTTGGGATATGTGGAGATTCATCTAGACCACCAGAAGGGGATGCTAGTACATCAACAGCATCTCGATCACGTGGCTGGAGAGATGAGGTTCGAGCAAGAGGAGACCAGTTTTTCAGTCAAAGAAGTTCTGGTCAGGTTGCACTTGAAAGTGTAGATGATAAAGGAGACCATCATCACCAGAGACATAAATCTCAACTTGATGAAAATCCTGTAAGGGTGTCACAACATCCCAGTACGGGAAGGGAATATTCTCATAACAGAAATAGTGACCCAAAGGAACAGGCACATCATTGGAAAACTAGTAGTCCTCATTCAGGGAGTTCCCACCAAGTTCCTGTGCAACAGAACCCCAACTCAAGGGAAGATCAAGGCACCCCACGTGATACACCTTTGTCTCCAGATCAGTCTCCTAATTGTGGTTTTGGCTCTGTAGATACCCCTCAGTCTCCTGATATGGAGGCTTCATTCAGTCCAACAGTTTCTTCAGAAGAAAGTACACCAATAAAGACTATTCCTCTGGAGAATCTTCAACAGAAAGGTGTCGATCTAGAAGCAATAAAGAAAGCTCTTGCTCAGATTCGTGCAAATGAGAAACCTCATCCAAGCACTTCAAACTCTGGGCAAGGCCCATCCTACCGGTATGAGGATTTTGTAGGTCCACCAAAATCAAAAGCTGATGAAGATGAACCATATGATCCTGAAGAAGTTTGGAATAATCATGATATGGAAGCAAGAGATTCCCAACACCATACCGATGTAGCATCTCCATCCACATCACTAAGTCAAAAGGATGTTGATCTCCGGCAAATACCAAAGAGTATGATATCACTACCTCACAGTTACCAGGGCAAAGCACAGGAGAGTCAGAGTCACCATTCTGGTCATCATGTTTCACATGCAAATGATGCACCAAGAACACTAGACTCTGGAAGTACTTTAATTGGTTCTGTTTCAAGCATACCTCTTCCTGAAAGGCAAGTCACTGCTGTTCAAGTATGTGACAAGTCAGCCAGCCATATTCCTCTAAGTCAGTCAGGTAGCTCAAGCACACATGCCGTAACCTCTGGAGCTGGATGGTTTCAAGGCACTTCCACCACAAGGTCAACTGATTCTCATAGTAGTGACATAGATATGAGACTTCAGCAGCATCAGCATTCATTACCAAAGTCACATCAGCCTCCTGTATCTAAGGCACATCATTCTCCTTTACAGTCATCACATCAGCCTCCATTACCAAAGTCAGATCCACCCCCATTACCAATGGCACATCAACCTTCATTGCCAAAATCCAGTCAACCTTCAGTGACAAAATTGCATCAGCCTCAAATGCCAAATCCACAGCAACCTTCTTTATCAAAATTACAACAGCCTTCATTGCCACAGCCACGTCAGTCAACTTCATTTCAACCTCCATTGCCAAAGTCACCACCCCCTGAACCACATCCGCCTCAGAGCCCTTCTGTCACTCAGTTACATCCAGCAAACAAACGACCAGATGAATTACCAGACAAAGATGGACATAAACATTTAGTAAGCAGATTAGATAATATTCGTTCACGAATCGCACTTCAGGCTGGTGAATTAATTAAACCTGGTCAGCAGGGCGTAGCTGCCACCCAGATGGAAAGATATAAGTTAAAGAGACAAACAAGTAGTGTACCAGAGGTCAAGTCCCCAACTCATACTTCTGGCACAACAAATATCAAAGAGACTCTTTCTACTAAGTCAGAAACAAATGTGATGGGTAAAGAATCTGCATCTGTCCTTGACATTCTTATACCAGAAAATATGGTAATTGATGAAGTGGAAGAAGGAACACTAGCTTTAAGGGACCCACGTCAAGTTAATCAAAGTGCCTCCACACAGGTTCCAAGAGATCCAAGACTTAAGCCTCAAGAGCAACCTGTAGAGAATGAGGCCGTTTCGAGTATATCACGCAGTCGAGATCCAAGACTATCTTCAGCTTTGACTGGAGGTGGATTATCAAGTTTCAGAGATCCTAGACACCAGAGTAATCGTGATCCAAGGCAGGAATCGACAGGTTTTTCTGGTAGCTTAATTAGGGATGGAAGAGATGATCCTGGAAAATTTTATGGTGTTTCTAGCTCTTCAAACAGAGATCCAAGACAAGAGCCAGGAAAGTATCCTGTTACATCTGGACCCCAGATTAGGGATCCTAGGCATGAAACTGCAACATATATTGGTGTCACAGGAACACCAGTTCGTGATCCAAGACATGATTCTGGTAATTTTTCCAGCAGAGGAAGTAGGGACCCTAGGCAAGAAACTGGAATATACCCACCTATTGGAGGATCCCAGTATAGAGACCCGCGTGTAGCACCTAGAGCTGATAGACCCTCGGGTAGTGTTTGGCAGTCACAGCAAGTACCTGCGATACCTGGAAGTAATCCTACACAAGCACCTAACTCAGCCTTAGGGGCAGTGGATCCCCATCCTTCTCAGTCAGCCAGTGGGTCCTTAATTGGACAAACCTTCACATGCCTGATGATGAGAGGCTTGCCTCCTTTTACTACGTCTAATCACATTTATCACTTTTTTCAAGAATACATATTGCGAGATATGTGTATTGAATTAGATAGCCGATATCAGTGTAAGGGCACAGCTTACATACACTTTCCTAGTCATGGAAGTGCCCGTGAAGCATTGGAATTAATGAATGGTCACATTTTACGGGGCTATCCAGTAACACTGAGGATATGTACAGTGGGAATTCTTCGCCAGGCTAAGAATGCTTATGAGCAGTTAAACCGTGATAGGGAAGCTCAGTTGGGCATTCCTGAACGACCCAGAGGAAACGGCAACCCATTTTTCAAACCTCGACCAAAGGAACAGTCCAGTCAGGTATTACCACCCAAATCTGTGTCTGCAACATCTCAGACAAGTGTAGAAAAGCCTTCTTCATCTGATAGCAAGGAACAAGAACCTGATGAAGGAGTTGGTGAAGTTGGTGGAAATACTACTCAGTATTCAGAATTGTGTGGGGTTAAGGTACCACCAAAATCATCAGGTGGGATATTAAGCTTCAAGATTCCAAAGATTAAGAAAGAAGTAACTTCACAAAAGGATTCAAGTAATGATGAGAACAAGAATAAGGCTGAAGCATCTTTAAAGAAAAGTGCTCCAAGTGAAACTCTTTCAAAAAGCAATAAGGACGTTAAGGTCTTTGGAAAAGATTTGTCAGAATCAGATGATGATTTGCTTGAGATTAAAACGACAAATAAAAAGAACAGAAAATTCAAGAAACTTGTTATTCACTCTGACTCTGAGTCAGAGGCTGAGAATGAAGCAAAGAAATCAGCTGCTTGTAAAACTAGAAATGATGCAGTTAGCACTGCCAGTGATAAAGATGATGATGATGAAGATGATGATGATGATGAAGATGATGATGATGACGAGGGGTACATGGTTATAGATGAAACTGCAGTGTCAGACATTGATGAAACTGAAGAGTCAGAAGTAAGCTCACAAGTATCTGAAGAACCTCTTGATCAGCTTTTGCCTGTCAAAGCTAAAGAAACAAAGAAGAAGCAAAAGAAAGGAAAAAGTAATGTTGGAAAACAGAAAACAAAGAAAAGGGCAACAGGATCCACTAAGGTTAAGAAGAAAGCACAAGCCAAGACTGATACTACTGTAAGAAAGGTTCGTGGCAAAAAAGCCTCGGACAAACCAGAACTGAACTTGCATCCTTCTATAGGATTAAAATTAACCCGCCATACTCAGGGGGAATTGGAGGAGTTGATTTCTGAGAAAAAGAAGCTTAAAGTGATAATTCCTGTTCCACATAAACTTGTAGTTACCTTATTTGATGAAGATAAATTGAAAAAGAGAGGTGGAAGGCGAAAAACTGCAGATACCTCTCCATCTGCATCAGTAACTAGTACTCAGAAAATTAAAGAACCTCTACCGACTTTGAGTACTGAGACTGTTTTGCCCGTTACTCAAGTTATTGCAGTACAAAGTGTTGTTAAGGAGGCAAACCAGGACTTAGGTGTTGTTTCTGAATCAGTTGAAAAGTACTGTAAACAAGGTAAGGAGAATGATTCAGATGAGGAAATGTTCCTTCCGGTTAATACAAATTTACACAGTGCCCTGAAAAGAGAAGTAGCCATTGGTACTCCAACCTCAAGGAAAGGTAAAAAAAGGAAAATTGCCAGTCTCCCACATACAGTGCAGATGAAGAAAGCAAAAACAGATTTTTTTGGTATTCATCCTGCAAAACTAGATAATGTATCTGACAGTGCTGGTACGTCAGGTGAGTACCAGAATAAAAATTCTAGAAAAGCAGCAAAGCGAGCTTTAACAACTCCAACTAAAGTTTCCGATAATAAAAAGTTATGCTTGGATGGTGAAGGTACTTTAAGGGGTAGAGAAGATAGTTCTCATCACTTAGATTTATTTGAAAGTGATGTGTTATCAGATGATATGCCTGACCTAACTCAGATTACCCCGAGTTTACTGGATGTAGATCCAACTATTAGTAATGCTCTGCCAAATGCATCTGTACTTGCTAGTGTGTTAAGTCCACCACATGTAAGTCACCAAATGAATGACAACATTATCCAGCCAAAGGATGATTCAGGTGATGACTGGTCACCTGGAAAGTTGCAAATTGTGGAGGAGGAAAAATTACCTGATGATATTGCTGACCCAAAGGCCAAGGAAGTTGACAAAGAATTGGATGAAGTGATAGACATAGTTATTGAAACTGGGGAGAGAAAATGTGATACTGAAGTTGCTGTCACTGATAAACCTAAAGTAAGCTGCAAAGGAAAGGAGACTGCAAATGACAACCCAGTTGTTAAGCAGGAAGAAGAACCTGGAGATCCTGCAAAATCTCAGGTGATTGGGAAAGACTCGGATGAAAATTTTAAACAGAATGTAGGAATATCATTACCAGAAGCCATACCAGGAAAAGCTAAAAAAGTCATTGTAGAAGAAGGAACTGAAAAAATTTCAGTTAAAGCTTTACCTGGGAAGTCCAAAGAAAAAAAAGTTAAAGAAAATATTGACTCTACAAAGTCATCAACAGAAAAATCAGTTGAGGTAAAGGCAGAAGCTTGCAGTATTGATACTAAAAGTGACAAAGGTGTATCATCTGTAAACATAAAAGAGGAAGAGAGCATAGATATTACAGAGCAAAAAAAAAAGTCATTACCTAGAGTAGACTCTGTAGATTTGCACGGATCTTTAGATGTAAAAGCAAGCATAAGTCAGGGTCCATCTTCCAGAGAGACTAAAAGTTTAAACTCAGATAATATTCATTCATTAGAAATAGGGACTGAAACAGGGGATGAAGAAAAAGGAGTTTTTATGAATACAACTGAAAGCCAAAAAGAAAAATTAGACACAGTCCCTTTAGTAAGTAGCACAAAAAGTGTAACAGAATCAAAGGCAGACATAAATTTTGGCAGTGTCGAATTAGATACTGCCCAGTCTGTCAAAACAGATGGAGATATTGGTGATAGTACATTAACCAGTGAGGATGTGGATGATGGTGATGATACTGCCAGTGTTGGAAAGGTGAGCACTAGTAGTTTTGTAGATGATGCATCTGTTGTGTCTAGTGAAGGTCGTGAACTTAAAACTCCAGAGTCTCAGGTTTCCAAAAAAGGAAAGAGAGGAAAATCTCTTGCATCAGTTGAGTGCCGAAGAGTGACTCGAGGCTCAATAGTGGAGCCTTTAACTGCAGAAATTGTTGAATGGGATGATGGAGGGTTGGTGGATCTATTTCAGTGTGACTTATGTGATTATGTGGGTAGACACCTGGCTAATCATTTGGTCAACTTTCACACAGAAAGGGAACTGCCATGTGAGTTCAAAAAGGAAGACTTCCCTCCAGTAATTAAAGATCATGTTGGCCCTCCAAAAGAAATAAGTAAGGATGAATGTATTCCAATAGACCTGAGCTGGATTCCAACTAACATGAATTTTGAGAAAAGCGTAACGTGCAAAGATTGTGACTATATATCTAATAGTCGTTTTGACTTAATTTACCATTTCCTAGAACATAAACCTAAGGCAGCTTACAGTGTATACCATTGTCGTCTTTGTAACTACATGTCTGAAAGGAAAGATGACTTTTATAACCATGTTTCTAGTCATACAGGAGAATATCGCTACAGGTGTGAACTCTGTGGTCACCGCACATATAAAATGGCCCTTCTGCAGGCACATCATAAGGATTGTCATACACAGCCTGAAAATTTTTTTATATCTTCAATGATTGAAGAAGATGGTTGGCTTTATATCCATGTCTGTAAAATTTGTATGTTTGTTAGGATTGGTTTAGATGCTGCTGAGGAACATGTGCAACATCGTCATGGAGGAAAGGGAGACATTCATAAAGCCAATATGAGTAGGCATATTGTATTGCACTCTGACCTTAGAAAAATATCTGTTGAATCTGAAGGAACCCCTGTTCCTCGTCCTAAGTACAAAGGAAAGAAAAAGAAGAAAGGCAAGAAGGGTCCAGATCTTGAGGTTTTTGTAGGAGAAGAGGAAGTGGATGAGAAAGGAGAAGTGGAGGAGAAAGCAAAGCAACTTGTAGATAGAATAGCTTTAAATATTCATACGACAATGTCTGTTCAAGAAGCTCAGAAGAGAATGTCTTTGCTGAACTCGATTAGTAAAAAACTAGATGAGGCAGAGGAAGAAAAGAAAGGAGAAATATCCATGGAAGTAAGTAATCAAGAAGAGTCATCATCATCTCCCACCTCTCAGTTGTCTACTGTAAAGAACAAAAGTGAAGCAAAAGGTAGATTTTTTAATGAAAAAGAAAATACACAGGATTTTTTAGATGAAAAAAACGAAAAAACACAGAAGGAAAGTATAGGAAATGAACATAGATCAGTTACAGATAAATTGGAGGATACCGTTATTGGAGATGCTACTGATGACTTGCAAGGAAGTCTTGCAAATGAGGATAATGAATCAGATGAAAGTGATAGTGAGTCTACCATGAGTGCAGTTGATCCTCCTGAGATATTGGATGATGAAATGTTAGCAGCAGGCAGAGGTTTTCTTCAGGACACTATTAGGAAACTTTCTGCTAAGCTAGAGGAAGATGCAAAGAAAACTAAACTAATTGTAGCAGCGAAGGAACAGGTGCAGGCTAAGAAGAAGCATCATACAGAAGCCACACCTGATGGTCAGTTTATCAGTTCCAGTAATACTCATGAAGAAGACAGTGACTCTGACAATTTAGTAATATGTGAGGATGTAGATACTGATTTGAGAGGGGAAATTACAGCCACAGATGATCCTCAGGCAGGAGGAAGTTCCAAGGATAAAAACACTGATGCAGTGGGACCTATTGGACCTTCACTTCAAGATTCAATTCAGTCAATTCTTCGAGAGGCATCTACACAAAACCAACAACCACCCAAAATGCCAAAGTTAAGAATTCGTCCTGCACACCAGCTCCTAGAACCACGACATTCTTTTAAGGTAAAATATACATCTGTCAATTTCTCTAACATTTTAGTGGAACATGTTTTACATGCTTATTTTGATTGATGAGTAATAGATGTGTTATTGCATGTGTGAATTGTTATAGTAAGTGAAAATATTTGAGGAGTCATTTGTGAGTGGACAGAATGGGCAGACTTATTGTGTTAATTTATGAAAACAGCGCAAAAAATCATCTACAGCCATGAGTATCGGAGGAAAGTAGATAGGAGTATGATGATGATCATTTTGCTAGGAATATTATTGCAGAAATGTGATAAAGCCATTACAACAGTTATGCACTTGAATAGACTCATTTTCTAGCAGATGGAATGGGATCATGGAGATTACTGAGTCAACTCCATGAGAAAGGGATCTCATTGGTAGGGTCATATTTGGGGAAAGGTTTGGTACAACAGATGACTGACAAATTACATTTGAATTGGTTTCAATATTGCTTTTAATATTGAACTTGAAAATTTTAAATAGGAATACCTTATTTTAGGTGTGAATTTTAGTGATCGTCACGGTGCTCTTGATAAGCTTGGGTGATATAGTAATAGAAAATAAAATGAACATTACTTGGATAAGGTTCACTGCAGCATTCAAAGTAATTAGAAATAAGCCAAAATTTTTGAACATTGAAATACAGAACTACCTGATTTTCAAGAATATAGCTTGGAAGATACTCAAAGGAACAATAACCACCAATGAAGGATAAGTTGAGTGACTTTTTATGAGAAAAAACATCTGATTGGAAGTCAGTATGAAATTTATACTGCTAGAAAGGAAAAGCAGTTTAAAGGATTTGCTTATCCTGGAAACAAGAATGTCATTAACTAGTCAGTTGGTCCATTCTTCATGGAAAATGACAACTTTTTTTTTTTTTGACAATTTCTGGCAAAGGATTTCATATAATTTTTTAGCTTTTACTTACCATCAAGAAATAGCGTACTTAAAAACACCATGATCATTCACAACCACAATGTTGTGGCAGCATTAGACTTTATTTTGTTTGGTAACCAGCACTAACTTATTTTAGTTGGTCAACCTGACTGCCTTCTACTTTTGTCATATTTCATATGTTATATTTGCTTTTAATTTTTTTCTGTATATTGCAATGGTTTATGGTATTTTATCCTTAGGGATATAGGAGAATGTATCTCCATGTTGGACATTGCAACTAAGAGAGGCATAAGCAGGAGACTGGAAATTCCCTTCTGTGTTAGTTGTACATGAATAATTAATGCCTAGAGCATAGCAAGGATTTTACAACAGAGGCTCAGTCATCTGTTCCTGACAATACCTCACAAAGGTAGGAAAATAAGCATGAAAAAATTTACCTTTGAAGATGCAGCTCTTGCCCCATTGCTCACATAATTACAAAGTTAATGAGTTGTATACTTAATGCATTTGACAGAATTAAAGTCAATAAGCTAGCAGATTTTGACAAGGTCTGTCAAAGAACTGTGAAGATTAAAGAAAAAGGGCATAATTAAGCCACTAGCATTTGTAGCACTAATATTCAATAAAGTTGATAAGTTTCTGTTCTGAAAATGTTGCCCAGTTAGGCTTTGTTAATCACTGGCAAACTTTTGGAACCATCATTTGAAGAAGTAAATCACATAGAGAATCTCCATTTCTGTTTATGGTTTGCTGCTTTTTGTCAGTGATTTTTCATGTCTTATAGGTATGTTTGATTTCTTTTAAAACTGACATAGTGAATATGTCATCTGTTCAGATTTTCAGGAGGCATTGGAAACAGTCCTACATTGAAGATGAAATACAAAATTAATCATATGGTATAGATGTTATACTTTGTTGAAGGCTATAAGCATGGTTGACTGGTGGTAATTAGAGAGTATTGATTAATGGTCAAGTCTCAGAATGGTTTGACCAAGGCTTGTTAGGCTGGTTAGGCTTGGTGGCAATTATCTTAATGATATATGTTAATGACTTGGACAAAGGGCAGATGATAGTAGACTGGGAGATAAACCTACAGCAGGAATTGAACATCACCAGCTGCAGGCTAACATATTCAGGCTGTTACAGGGTGGGCACACGGTTGGCAAATTATTTTTCTACTAAGAAGTAGGGATAACAGTCTAAGGAGTAAGAATTGCGGTATCACCAACAATAAGTGCAATGTAAAGAATGTAAATAAGCACGCCGTACACACAACGCCATCTATGGCCACCCAGTAATCTAGTCTGGTGGTTGCGTTAATTTCAAGTTCCCTCACATAAATTTGTCCAGACTAAAGGAGGTGCTGAACCATCAGTTGCCAGGAAATTTGGTTGTGTACCTGTAGTATTATAGAGCAATGATTTATGAACAAAAGTAAGTAAAAAAGCCGTAAGAACAAAATCAGCATCAATGATTATTTAAACTTCTAAACATACACACTATGACTGTAATCACCTTGGTATAATCTCTTTTTAATAGCAAAGTTGTTATTGTATTTACTGTTTGGTGTAAGCAGCAGTATTAAGCAGTCATCTATAAACAAATGCCTGAAAAAGTGTAACTACAAAAATGTCCCAAAACTGATGAATAACATAAACTTATAAGCCGTGGTAGCACTGGTAGATTTACACTTGTTTGATTTTGCCATTTATAGAATAACATGCATGGTCCATTTACACCTCTTTTTTGATTTACATGGGTTTATGCGATCATCATTAAGCTGTCAGCATGATGGTGTGGCATTGCCTATCCCATACAAGAAGCACATGTAAGCTTGGTATGGGTGTTTGCTGCTTCACGTATTGCAGTCCTCAGCAAACGTAGATGTAGTGTAAAGTCATGGGTAGTGCTACAGTATTTTATGCAGCATGTTTTGCCCCTTGCATAATGCCATCAAAGCAATTTTTAGGACTTTTAGGTTCTGGTACCAGTGGTACTAAGAAGCATAAGGTCGTCACCATTGAGTTTGATATGTGTGTGCTCAAATGTTATGAGAGAGATGGAGAGCAGATGATATTAGCATGCTCTTGGACTTAATAATCTACTTTATAGACTATTTGTGATAGTTTAGAGAAGTTCAAGTAGAGAGCCAAAAGTGGAACATGAATCAGTGCATCTGAGACATTGTATTCCCGAAGTTTGATAATGGGGAGGATGGAACGAATGTTGAGCACATTGGTCGAGCTCCAGACTCATGAAAATGTTCCAGTCAACATTTTCGTGATACAGGTAAAGGCCTGGAATATATATGTTGACTTGGCAGCAGAAGAAGGAGCAGCATTGTGATATAGGCAAAGGCGTGGAATATAAATGATGGCAGCAGAAGGAGGAGCAGCATTTCAAACAAGTTCTGGTTGTTTTGTGAATTTTAAGAAATGCTATAGTTACCATAACATCAAGATGACTGTTGAGGCTGCTTCTGCTGATGTTTTTGCAGCAGAAGAATTCTGGGAACTCTCAAGACAAAGTTTCCCTGTCTGGTATTATTCAGATCCAAAGAGGTGAATAACAGATAAAGTTTTCTGTGCAAAGCTCCATGTAGAGCTGAAGGAGTACTGTGAGAAGGAGAATATAGAGTTAAAGATTCTCCTTTCTGTTAATACCCCTGGCCATCCACCTTCGTTACAGGACTTTTGTGAGAACATCAGTATAATGGTTTTTTTTTTTTTTCTTCCCAACCATACATCCCTAATCCAGCTAGTGCAACAAGGGATGATGTCTTTTAAGGTCCAACATTTATGGAGAACATTTGCAAAACTTATGAAGGCTACAGAGAATGACCAGATGTCTGTGTAAGAGTTCAGAAAGTCTTTCACCATCAGGTATGCCATCATGATCATCAGTGAGGCCTGGAATGAAATCACCAACAATTGTATGACTAGAGTATGGCAAAAGCTTTGCCCTCAGTTTGTTAGGGATTTTGATGTTGACACTGAAGTATCAAGAATTGATGCACACACTGTGGAAATTGTGAAAAAAGTCACTGTTGATTAGGTTGAGGAGGGTGATGTGGAGGAATTACTAGAATCACATAAGGAAGAGCTCCTGAATGAAGATTGCCTTTGGTTTAGGAAGGAACGTAAGGTGGAAATGGTGGTAGACGAGGGGGAGGTTGAAGAAGTGCTTTTCCTCACTAGCAAGAGGTTAGCTGGAGCATTTTACTACATTAACCATGGTTTTAATATGTTTGATGATGACCCAAGCACAGTATGCGGTTCAAATGTAGCCTGAAATATCTTAGTTGACTTCAGGTGCTATGAAAGAATCCACTGTGAGAAGACGTTGAAGGCTTTACAGAAAATGCTAGATTTTTTTTTTTTTTTTTTTTAGAAGAAAAAGAACCAGCCAATAACATCAAGTGATGTATACATTACTTTTTAACTGTTTTGTATGACTTAAAATTTCTCCCTATTTTCACTAATATATTGCACTATGAGTTTTTTGTATTATGATTCTCACAGTACTACCTTCTTCATAATATTTTTGAGAAACATTTTGTGATGTGTGGATGGCATCATCTGAGGAGGGTCATGAGGGTGCATCAGTCTGACCACCAGCCGGGCTAGTGTTTCTTTATATTAGCTGTTTTTTAGTTTTCTTCTTTCATACTTGTCTGCCATTTCTCATATTAGTGAGTTAGTGCCAGGATCAGCTGAAGACAGTCTGCATTTGCTCACATAATTTCTCTTGCTGTCATGTGCAGTGCACTGAAACCATAACCCTCTATCCACAAGTAGACCCCACAGACCTTCCCTTGGCTTCCTCCAGCTGCTTTCCATGCCCTGATTCATTATACATTGCACATTGTATACTACATTGTTCCAGTTTACTTGATCTTGTGCACAACTTTCACCTTCCTGCATGTTCAGGCACTAACCACTCAAATATTTTTCACTCCATCCATCCAGCTTCAATTTGGTGCCTCCCCCTCTTTTGGCATGTATATCCTCTTTGTCAACCTCTCCTCACTCCTCTGCATATGTCCAAACTATTTCAGCGCCCCCTCTTCAACTCTCTTATCCACACTTACTGTTATAACACCTCTTTCTTTGCCTTTCATTATGTACTCGATCAAACCATATCACACTGCAAGTTGTCTTCAAGCATTTCATTTCCAACATCACCCTCCCTTACACATCCTTATCTATTGCCTATGACTTGCATCCATTTTGACATACCCATTTTAGCTCACTCAGATAACGACCCCTCTTTCCACACATTCCTCGGTGCTCCAAGAACCTTCACCCCCTCACCCATCATATGACTCGCTCCTGCATTCATGGTTCCCTTCGCTACCATAATTCACTTCTTCCAAATTTTTTCCATTCAAACTAGCACCCCAGTTAACCTGTCCCTCCTACCTTCTAAACCTAATAAGTTTGCTTTAATTCACATTTACTCTCAACTCTGCTTTTATTCACATTTACTCGCAGCTCTCTCCTTTATGCACTCTCTCAGACTTTTTCACTATTTTCTGCAGGTTCTTGTTAAGATTTATCACAATTGCTGTTTCATCAGTAAACAAGTAACTCACTTCCTAGGCCCCCCTCATCCCCTACATACTGCTTGCTTGCCCTTCTTTCTAAAACTCTTCCATTTACCTCCCTTAGTACCCCATCTATAAACAAATTAAACAGCTATGGTGATGTCACACACCCCTGCCCCAGACCAGCCTTCTTTTCTGTTTAACATAATTTAATGTACTTCCACTTTTATCAAAATGTTTAACTTGAGAGGGGAAAATGAAGCATAACATCTTAATTGAATATCATTTATTACTACAGCAATAGTGCCTGCGAAATAATGAATAAAATTTATTACGATTGTAAAAGAATGAAAAGAATATTTTTGTTTATCTAATAATCCATGCTTATTTTCTCATTACATCCACCTTATTATCCAGTCTCTCCTAACTCACTACTGACATGGAAGAAATGGCTACAGCACCATCTTATGTCAACACAGATGCACAATATGTTGCTCAGAACGCATGTCACCACCCGCCTCTTGCAGCTACTATAATGGCCTAATTCAAATGGCACTGATATTATTCAGTAGGTTCTTGACTACTTCATACACTTAAAATGAATTACATCGAATGCAATATTAAGAAGAGCATTTTAACAGAAATATGAATAGTTCGACAGTGTACATTATAGAACGTTTCCAGTTCAGAGGGGCAAGTGGTCTTTCATCTCGCACTTGAAAATGTACATCTTACTTGGTGAATGATATGTAAAAATGTATTCCTTTTATGCTCTTACCCAATGCATGATCTTAAGGTTATTTTCATATTCAGGAAAAATGTAGGAAAATGTACCTAGCACCTTGAATTAACTTCTCTTGTTTTCATAGTGTTTGTCTTTCACTTGGTGAATGATGAAGTAAATCATATTTTTTTTATATTTTAATGCACAGACCTTTTTTGTAGGTTTATGTAATTCATACATTGATAATGTATTATGTTAAATACAGTTTTAAAGAATATACTGTAACACAATCATGGGAGGTACAAATATACAGTTTAGAATGTTTTCGGTTTCGGGTGGGGGGGGGTCCCATTTAAAAACATGCATCTTACATAGTGAATGATATAGCAAATTGTATGCTTTATATATTTTGTACACATTTCTCATTAGTGTAATCATGACTATTATATGAATAAGAAATAAGTTAGTATTAAGAAAATAATGGAAATATAGGTGTACATTGTACAATAGAAAATTTACAGTTCATATAGGCAGTATGAGGCAAGTGATCATATTTCAGTTAAAGACATTCTTCATTTTTTGATGAATGATATGGTAGTTCGTGTTTGATTTATACGCTGCTGATACTTTTTTCTAAATAGATCTATGGTTTCAGTAGGTTCTTACCTATTGTATAAACTAATAATGATTACCTACATATTCAGAAAGAATACACAAAACCTTAATTAGCCTGCCCCACATCCTATAGGTATGTGGCTGTAACAAATTATTTGTGTACTTTGTATATTATTTTGATTGCTTCATTAACATTTTGAGTTTTATTTGTTATATTATTAAAATTATACTCATCATGTTATTAATATGTCTTTATTTTAGCCTATTGCACTTAACTCCTCATTTTCATGGAACTGGATGTCACAGTATAGCGTGATTTTCTACTCCGTGAAATATTTTGGTTCCTATCTTGTCTATATTGTCCTATATTGTGACCCTATTGTGCCAGAATGAAGAATGCTGAATTACTGGAAAAGGCTAGAGCTGGGTAATCTTACCGTGACCTTTTAGGTTGTTAAAACAGATGGATGTAGATAGTGAACACTTCTTCGAGAGATATAGGAGGTTGAGCAACCAAAGGTCATAAACCTAGAATTAAGCAAGAATTGTTAAAAAAAGATTTAAAAAGTAGGGTTGGACCATTCTTTCATCTGTTTCTTTGTGCTACCTCACTAACGTGGGAGACAGCGACTGAGTGTAATGAATAGATGTAAATGAATTGTATAAGAGTGGTGGATGAATGGCATGAAGTGACTGAAGATATGGTTGATACAGACAGCACACCTGAATTCAAGAAGTTGTATGATAAACAGAATGTTCAAGAGATGGGGCCCACAGAGTCTAAAATTCCCTCCCTGTATAGCACAAATAGGTAACTACACATGTCCAGTTTCAGTACTTTGTTTTACATGAAATGCTGAGAGAAAGTATTCTCTCATAGATATTAACTAGGGAATAGCATTAAGTTTTTATTAGTTTATTTGCCAGTTTAGGGTACTCTTATATGCAACCAGAAGTTTGATGTGTTCTGTTGAATGAAACCTAACCTCAGGGAGGTGTTACATGAAAGTTCATCGAGGTTATTTTTTTTTATTGGCAGTTAAATATTTTACTCTTTTATATATGCTGTAAATGGATCCTCAAATTGTCTTGTTAGTGGCATCAGGAAGAGGAAAATTATTCTTGAAATTGTTATTCAATCTGTACAAGGATGAATGATCAAGTTTCTTTTTTCTTCAGAGATGCTATCATCAGGTACTGTAAGGAAATTAGTGTTAGATATGATTCACACTTGCTGTTTGGAAGTCTAATTTCTTAATCATGGCTTCCATTTTATTTTCAGATTTAGAAATAGTCACAGCTCTTCCTTGTATGCTCAGATTTAGGCCATTCATGTATGTAGAAATATTCATACAAATATGCCACCTTAGCTAGCCTTGAACAATATTGATGAAATACTCTTTTCCTGGAAATGTTTTATTCTGGAGAAGTATTTGTATTCCACCACAAATTTGCATAAGCAGGTTAGTACTTTTCTGTGAGACCCACTGCATTTGGGATTGTAAGTCCAGTTGTTCGTGTGTACTACCCATATCTTTGGAATTAACATTAAAAGTATGTGAATTTAAAGGATGTTCTCGGATAAGATTACTTCCTTTTGCTACAAGATTACCTCCTTCACTTTAGCCTGCAATTTTCCTGGCATTTTTCCTCCTGCTAATGATTTTCTAATTTCTGCAGCAATGAGTCTGTATGACATCTGTTATGATAGCTTGAATATTTGTAGTGTGTACATTATACTTTCCTAACATTGCAGGAGTCCCATCATTTTTGATTCTTACACATTTTGACTACAAAGTATCACTTGTAATTATGGAATTATTCAAACTTAAGAATAGCCTCACTCGGTCTATATGTTGGCAGTGAGTGGCAGAATAGGAAGTTTCCTGATTTTTTTTATTCAGCTTTATACTGTATGAATGCAAGCTAATCAGCGTTGTTAGAAAAGTTTGTGTTGGCATTTAATTGCAAAGAATTATATCTATTAAAGCAGTATTTTTACCTACTGGTTTTTAACATTATTAGATGTGTCTTGAGTTTGCGACTTTACAGTGGTGTTTAGAAAAGAAATCAAGTAAAGTTTTTGGCTGCTGTGTCTTCCACCTACTTGCTTTGCATCAAGTAAAATTAGATCCTCTGCTGTTGTACTAATATGTTGTTTCTAATCTTTGCCATTAATGAACACGACATTAAGGAAACATAGCATTTGTATTATCACAGCCAATTTTTTTTTTTTTATTGATTTTTGGATTTTGTGCATTTCTAGATGTCTCAAATAGAATCATTCAACAGGTTTGTTTGTGTGTTTCTTCTGTTTTGTCTCTAGATACCCTATGAAGTTTGGCTAGCATCACATTTCCGTTAGATAATGTTTATAACAGAGCACACTATGTGGCTTCAATTCATCCTCAGGGCCCGTGCATACGAATCTAGAAGATATACTTTTATCACAGTATTTATGAATTTTGCATTTCTGTTGATGAGGTGATGTTTTTTAACTTGAATTTGTTACCCCTATATTTATATTATCACAGTTTTTCTGCTATATTATACAGATTGTAACAACTGAGCCATGATTATTAGATGTTCATGTGACATGATATAGAGTAATGAAGTTATGCGAGTGCACAGACACTTAAGCACTGTCCAGTTCCTCATTTTGGCTGTCACTCTGGACTCTACACTGCACTACCTTGTCAGAGGTTGATCTGATCCTAGATATATTCAGTTTAGGTACTCTGACTGCCTGACATATCAGTTTATGCCCTAAATCTTGAAATAGTCGGAGTAAATACGTGTGATATATTGTATCCAGTACTTATTTATTTTTTTACTATTTTGTGATGGGATGTGTGACATTACATAGCTGCATGAAAATAACATTTATTTTTTATCAAAATGCCCTTATACTCAAATAAAATTACCAAGTTTTGACAAAAATATCTTCATAAAGAGTTATGAGATATTTTCAAGTCATATCCCATGGTGGAAC
This sequence comes from Panulirus ornatus, assembly GCF_036320965.1. Classification (NCBI taxonomy): domain Eukaryota; kingdom Metazoa; phylum Arthropoda; class Malacostraca; order Decapoda; family Palinuridae; genus Panulirus; species Panulirus ornatus. The sequence goes on along the minus strand of NC_092226.1, from coordinate 71,722,571 downwards.
ATTCTCAGAGGGAGATATCATTTATGACAGAAGGCTCTGAGCCACCAATCACATCCCATAAAAGTGAAATTTCTGTGATGTCATCAACAGCCTCTAGTTATAACTACAGGCAAGAATAAGGATGCCTTTGCTTGATTGAAGATTACTTATATAGAAGGGAACAAAGGATATAGGCAAATGAAGATTACCTATATGGAAGGGAACAAAGGATATAGGCAAGAGGCATATTATGAGAATGGGCAGATTTCACAAGGCAAGTGCTGCAAGGCTTAGTCTTGCACACACAGACCAACTTTTTTTTCCTCTCTCTCTCTCTCCAGTCACAGAGAAAAAACAAACAATCAAGGCCAGGCCTTAATTGAAATATAGAGAGAATTATGAAATGGAAAAAGAAAAGAAGGGAAAGTATTTACAAATTTTGGAAGTGAAAACCCTGTTCTTAAATGTGCGAGGTCATTGTTATATGGAAAGACATGAGAAGGTAGAGTGTTCCAAAGCTTTGATGTGTAGGGAAAGAAGCAGGTATCAAAACAGCCCACCCATGAGTTTCCATTGGCCACACAGTAATCATATGACACAGCATCTTGCCAAGTGGTCTAGCTGGTGGTGTAAACACACAAGCAGCCAGCTCTCGGGAGCAAAAACCAAAGTAATACTTATAGAAGTGGGAAAGTGAACCTACATTGCGACATAGGGCAAGAGGTTCAAGTTTGGAAGTTAGCTTGGGACAATTTATAAATCTGACCACTATTGACTGTCAGTTAAGGATGCCAAGCTAGAACAACCCCAAATGTGAGGCCAGTACTCCATACAAGAATGAATCATTCCTTTGTATAAATAGAGTGACTTCAGAAGAAATGAAGTTTCAGCATCTAAACAGGACACCCAGTTTCTTAGATGCAAGTCTGTTCAAGTTTGAGTTTATTTAGGAAGCTGTATCAAGACGAGATGCAGATCAAGTGAGAGAAGAGGGAGCAAAATTGAAGTATGTGGATGAATGCAGTGTTGAGTCATCAGCATATGAGTGCATTGGATTATTTGTGGAGGTGAGGAAATCGTTAAAAAAAAGGAGAAAAGTGTTAGGGACAAACCAGAACCTTGAGGGACTACCACCATTGATGGATAAAAGCAGGAGGCTGATCCATCAACAACCACAGTGATGGATCAACCAGAGAGGAAGCTAGATGTGAAGGAGCAAAGTGAGGGAGGGAAACCAAAAGAGGGGAGCTTAGAGATTAGATCTCAATGCTACACCCTGTCAAAAGCCATAGATATGTCAAGGGCAACTACAGGTGACTCTCCAAAATCTTTCAGGGATGATGACCAGACATTAGTAAGATAGGAAAAATATCATCTGTCGATCTCACCTTATGGAATCCATGCTGGTGATCAGAGAGATGAATGTGATTTTCAAGGTGTTCAAGGATATGGGAATCGAGGAGAGATTCAAAGGCATAGGAAATGGTAGACGTCAAAGTAAGAGGACGATAGTTAGATGGGACAGAACGGTCACCTTTCTTAGGGATGGGATGTATCAGTGCTTGCTTCCAAGGGGAAGGGAAAGTTTTGGTTTTTAAAAGAAACAGAACAAGTAACCAGTACAGGTGCAGGTTCAGAGACACGCTTTCATTACATGGGAATGGATACGTTCAGGACCATAAGCCTTGTTTGTGTCGAGAGAAAGAAGCACCTTTCAGACTGTCGAAAAAGAGATTGTGGGAGGGGGCATAGGATTCGTAAAAGGAGCATCGGGGGGGTGAAGGAATGTTTGTCATCCAGTGTGGAGTTAGAGGAGAAACAGGAACCAAAGAGTGTTGCTTTGACTATGTGAGAGACAGCTATAGTACCATCAGAATGGAAAAGTGAAGGAAAGGTAGAGTGACAAAAGTTTTTAGAGATGCTCTAAGCTAAAGATTAGAAAGACCTATTAGTGGATGACAAGGAGAGTTTATTGCACTTTCTTTGAATAAAGGAATGCTTGTTGGAAGGACTATACTCAAACAAGTATGCAGATGATGCCTAGGTCATGAGAAAAAGAAGGAATAAAAATGATTGCATCAGCGGACAAGTTCAAGTAATATGGATTAGATAAAAGAAGGCTTCATTTTAAATATGATTTGGCAGGAAATAAGACACAGGAATTGATGTATGAAATAGAACTATGGGTTGACATTTTGCCTACTCTGTTGCTGGAGAAGGTTGATTGTTAAGGAAGAAAATTGTGTTTAGAATCGCATTCGGGTATATGGACAAGGAATTTTTTGTTAGCCATGCAAAACATATACCAACCTGAAGCTGGATTATGACTCTCAGGTAGGTCACTGCATCTAAGGAAGCACAAAGATGTGGTAAAGAGGTTTCAGAGAAAAGCAACCCAGATGATATCTGACTTAAAGAAGCTGAGCTACAGTGAAAGATTAAAGGCTACGCAGCTGTCCACCTTGGATTTGAGAAGAGAGAGGGTGACCTGATAACTGATAACAGCTTGTAAGTTCCTAAGGCATATGGATGATGTTAACAGTAAACAGTTAACAGTAAACAAGGTACAGTACCAGAGTTACTAGTGGCTATGATTAGAAGCTAAGAGAGAGGCTGGTCAAGAAGGATATTGATAGATATTAGTTATTTGTAAGGTTAGTGAAAGGTTGGAATGGTTTAAGCAAGAAAACTGTGAATGCTGGCAGCTAATAGAGATTTAAAAGTCTTCATGATGGTATTGAGAGTACAAGAGACAGAACCCAATGAGTATTATTTTCTCTATATGATACACAAAAAGTTGATTACAAAATCTGGTGATGATAACTTCTGATTGATATTAGATGAGCAGCATTGCCACTATGATTTGGTATGAGCAGGAAAACTGAAAATCTAGCTTGAATGGCCTACTATGGGTAAATGAATGATTTCCACTGGAGGCCTCAGAAATTGGGAAAAACAAGATGCTGATTTGGTATCAGTACACTGACTTTTCATAAGGTTTTGATAGATGTAACTATGGTGATAGCACAAAATGCAAAATAGGTATATGGTATGTCCTTTTTAGCTAACAGATTGTGACAGTTTTGTAAATCAGGTTATTTCCTGTGCCTCTATTGTCAAAAGCTCATTCTGCCATGGAACCATATTTGCATCCCTTGGGTTCCTTATTCTCGTAATTGATAATGATTCAAGCATGTCATAATTGCACATCATCCTCTGTCGATATTAGAATGAGTATGAAAATCTAATCAGAAGACACTGAGAAACAACAAACTGACATAAACAAGCTCTTTTACTGGACCAGTGAAGACAATATTCATTTTAATGGGGAGAAAGTCCAACTCCATTGGTATAGGGGAATTGAAGAAACTAAGAGCTGCACAGAATACTGCATGGTCATGATTGAACAGTACAAAATATTTCAGGTTGATAATGTCTTGACAGCCTTACCTGTAGAAAATGGTGCAAGACAACAATTGGCTTTTCAAGAAAGAATATAGGCTGGATCTTAAAGACCTTCAAGACGGGAGGAGAAACCAGTGATGACAGTCCTCAAAGCGTTAATTTCCACATGAATACTGTTGTGTACTAACATTACCTTATATGGCAGGTGAAATTGCAGAGTTAGAAATTGTGTAAAGATCTTTAACTCTGCAGTATAATGTATTGGTTGTATTAGTGTGTTTGAATGTGTGAGACATCTTTAAGTTAGAATTTTTCTTACTTAGATACTTTTTTGACGTACAGTATAAACAGACTGATAATGGAAAGAGGTGTCAGTTAATGCTAATTGTTGGTTGATCAGGTTGGTTTATTATGATGTATAGTATTCAAAGTACAGTAATGACCTTAAGGGAAAAAAAAATGGTCATATACAAAGTATACTAGTAATGCCCTTTTGGTAAAAAAATGCTCAAGCATAAAATGAACATTATAATTATTGTAACTAGTGTAAAATACCTTTTCTTACCAGTTGTGCTTGAGAGATGACTTTATATTTTTGTGATCAATTGTGGTGCTCTAGAATAAATTTTACTCTGGGTTTGAGGAGCTCCCATGGCCTCTTATTTATTAAGGGTTTTGTTGAGAAGCAGTGGTGTAACAGTGGTCACTTGATTTGTGGGAGATTGTATTGAAGGAGGATCAGCAAGAACAACAGGTTTGGAAAAGGATTTGAACCTCAGTTCAGTCATATTCTGGTTCTGATTCCTTATTATGAATTCCAAAAATGCAGAAAAATATTCATAATAGGCTTGCATTTCATGATTAGTTGATATATCAATGTGATTTAAGATAAAACTAGTCTAATCACAGTTGTAAATTTGAGATAGAATCAGCACTTCATTCTCTGTCAGTGCACATAAAGCTTCACCATGAGTCTTCTTCACTGTGCTATGGTGCTTATTGAAATGCCAGATTCGGTCATCACTAGTGTTAAAAAGTTAATTTTCTTGTGCTTCGCTAAGATACTTACAGTGGAGTAGAGTTCATCACCATGAACATGTAGCCTATTAGAATGATGCTGTACAAACCATTCACATTCAAGTACCTCAAGGTTTACATCCTGTGCTACTTTTATATGCATTCTGCAACCAACTAATTGACCACTGGTTGAAGCATCATCTTTGAAGTATAATGTAAACTTTTAAGCTTTAACTTGTCCTCAAGAATATATGACAGTTTGTTTCTTCACCCTATATTCCTCACATACACAGGCAACTGACGCATTAGTTTTTAGTGCAAAACTCAAATTCACTTGCTTTCTTTTTACATCACCATGGTTGCTAACTCCTGTTCACTTTGTATGCGTAGAATGCAAAATCAAACACTGATATGAAAGCAAAACGTGGACAGTATTGATATTGGGTTGTTATCTGGGTTTGAGAAGGATGCCACTAGTTGGCTTATGTGAGAAATGTCAGACTGAGTCCATATTAGTATGGACTATACTACCTTCCTTGGGATTGGCATACAGCATTTGCTATTTTCAAAGTCCGTTGAATCTAGGTTTATAGTGGGACTTCTACACAGTGCAATTTTTTATTGCCATAAAATGACTAGATATTAAGTAAAATTATTGTATTTGAATAAAATTGTCAGGATCTCTGATTTTCCTGGATAAGGTCTGAATTTGGCCCAGTTTTTTTATCTTTCCTTTTTTGTTTTTGAAAACTAAGGCTTTTCTATAATTGTTCTTATCTTCTTTCTGTTCTTCCTTATCTTTTTCTTCTTTCCATTTTGTTCTTCCTTTGCCTTTCATTTTATTCCTGTCTATGACATCACTGAGAATGTAGAGACATCATAGGATATTATTTTATTATGAAGTTAAATTGTTTAGTTTTCATATTGTTTCCAGAACTTTCTTCAGTATAACATGCTGCTTCATCACATATATATGTTTAACTTTCTATATATGGAAGCTTCAGTTGAACAATTTTCTTCCAGGAGCCACAGCATGATTTGCTCTTCTTAGAAAAGGTAGGAGGAATGTATTTTCTTAATCTTTCTCTTCTCTTAATTTTGATATGGATGTGTTCTACTTTTTTTTTGAGGTTTTGCCCCTTCCTCCTTGCCAGTATACAGTTACCATTAGATGTGTGTAAAATATTATGACCAATTTTGAATTTTCAGGTAAGTGATGACATAAGTGAAACAATAAATGAAACTGCTTTGCTTGAGCCTGGAGATTTGATTAGAAACAAGGATGTTGTGGAAGCCAGTAGTATTGATGAGTCACGACCTGAGAATTTCCAATCTACTAATAATGATTTAGAAGAAAATCTTCTTTCTCCTCCCAGTTCCGTAAGTTAAGCACTGTAGTTGCTTGATGAGAGGTAGCTAGTCATAAGATGAGTTGAAATAGGCAGACATAAGTTTATTAACTCATAAGAACTATTTTTGATGGAATTATTAAGAATTACAAAATAATTATGTTCTGGGGGTACAGTTACCCTTCAGACTATTGTAGTAGTCTGCCTTGCCAATTTTATTACCTCTGTGATAAACCAATACTGCTTGTACAATTGTTTAGGTATCATTTGTCTTTTTGTATCGTATAACTCTTTTCCTCACCTTAAGACAGAGATGTTAGTGTCATGAATTGCTGGCAAAGAGCAGCTGCTTCATTACATCACTGTGCATATTGTTACAGCTTTTGCTCTTAGATATTCATTGATAAAATGATGCAGAGTTATATGGTTGATGGAGTTTCTGGGAAAGATTGTGCTTGTTCCATCTATATGTGACACTTGGGGCAGGAAGTGAATAGTATAAGTGACGTGATGAAATCACTGCATTGTTATTTAATTAGTTAATAGTTATACTGATGCATATGTGAAAGTGGATGATAGTTTGAGTGAGAGTTTTGAGATAGGTGTAGGAATGTGACTGGGCTTTATGACTTTTCACCATATATACTTTTACTTCCTCATATTTCCTGCATGTCATAGAAGGCAACTAAAAGGGTGGGAGCTGGGGCACAGAAACCTTCTCCTCCTTGTATTTCAGTTTCTATCAAGAGGGAACAGAAGAAGGAACCAAGTGTGGAGTGCTCATCCTCCTTGAAGGCTCAGGCTAGGGTGTCTGAATGTGCGTGGATATAACCAAGATGAGAAGAAGGGAGAGGTAGGTACAGAGGTCCCTTGGCAACTGCTGGGGTTATGTTCTTGGAGGACCCCATGGTTGGCAAAACTACGGTTGGCAAGGGACTAGGCTTATGGGAAATAGGGGGTTAGAGGGAGTGACCCTTGAGAGACGTACCTTAAGTCCTGTAATTAATTTCTAATTAAAGATCTGCTTGTTTTATCTTAGAAACTACATGTTAATTTACAAAAGTATGATGAAATGGTGTTCAAAACTGTAGAGAAACACAGTGAAGAAATGATATTGTAGAGAATGATGGCAGTACATCACCCCTGATGATATCTGTCTGGCCTCTTTACTCCTACAGAGCAACCAGCCAACTACCACTGCCTTGGTTTTCTTCTTGGCTCACACTTTTGACTCACACCAAAATGCCTTCCAACAGATGTTGCACCATGTGCAAGTCAATCAAATTAGTCCACTTTTTACTCTAAAGACATCACTTTCCTTACCCTCCTTGGGTTAGCTTAACTCTCACCACAAGCCTTATGCATAGAAGCCTTATATCTACAGGCACATACAAGTTGATATTATAAGGAATTTGCACTGCAGCAAGATCACTTATGGAGTTCCTCACTCCGCAAAAGGCACAGTAAGGTAGAACAATACAACCAGAGTGCAGACAGTGATGCAGTTCTCTCACTCATGCATCACTTTGTGCATCTTCACACTACCACTGGCTAGGTGTAGCTTGCACCGACTGCAATACTCGTTTGACAGGCAGAAAAAATTTGTGTGGTCACTCAAAACTCTATGCTGCAGCTGGTAAAATGGTATATATTATCTTCATTGTGGATACTCAAAACTACAGAAGATGATACTGTGGTAAGCAAGGGACCTCTGTTGTATATTTGAGGTGATGAACTTAGATGTTTTGGTTCTGAGTGAAACTTAAGCCTTAAGGGAAAGGGGAAGATTGGGTTGAAAATGTCCAGGAGTAAAATTTTAGGTGAGTGTAAGGGCCAGAGCTAAGGAGTGGGTGTTACTTCTGCAGGAGGAATTGTGGATTAGTGTGAGGGCCAGAGCAAAGGAGTGGGTGGTACTTCTGCAGGAAAAAGGAATTGAGGGAATGTGTGATGTAGGAAAGTAAGGTCCAAACTGATATAGGTGAAAATGAAACTGGATTATGAGATATGGGTGATTGGCATTGCTTGTAACATGATAGAGAGAGTGAGGAATAAAAGTGTCTTGGTAGGAGGTGAGGGTGTAGATCAGCAATTATGATGTAAGGGATTGAGCATTAGCAGTGGGAGATTTAAATGTTGTGGATGATGTGGTATATTAGGGTATAATTAGGGGGCATGGGGTTCTCAGTAGTGTGAATGAAAATGGTAGACAGCTTGTCAAGTTATATTCTGAGAATTACTTGTGATTGGGAATACCTGGTTTAAAAAAAGGTTAGTACATTATTACATGTGGGTGAGTGGGATTTGTGGTGAGCAAATGTTATTAGATAATGTGATAATTGATATCTGTGCAAAGTAGAGACTTAGATGTGAATGGGCTGAAAAGGGAAGTTTGTGTGATACAAGATCACTTCTTGCTGGAGACTAGTGTGAAGGTTTGTTGTGTCTTTGGAAAGGAGAAACAAAGTGGGTGGGAAGAGGGTAGTAAAAGTGAGTGAAATTAGAAAAAAAATGGATTCTTTGGTGATGCCAAGAGAGATTGGTTGAGGAGTGGCATCACTTGAGTGTAAAAGAAACTAGGGGAGTCAGCAGGGAATGAAAGTGGTTTAAAGGAAGCAGTCCTCTCATGTATGGGAGAAGTCTTTGGCAAGTGAAATATGGGATGTAGGAATTTGAGAAAGGGTAGTGAGTAGTGGGATGAGTAAGTTGCTACTGAAAGAGAAAAGAGTGTTATATGGATAAAGAGTATGATTGACTGGGAGATATACAAGATTTGAAGAGGATGGTGCAGCAGCTGAAAAAGAGGCAAAGTAGAGATGGGATGAGATAGTATCAGAGAACTTCAGGAAAAACAAGATATTTTGGAAGAAGTGAATATTGTGATGAGAACAAGAGAACAAATGTGGGCATCATTGAGGGGAATAACTGGGGAAGTGGTAAATAAGAGATGAAGTGAGTATTTGAAGGATGGTTGAATGCAGTAAGTTTGTAGATGTGTGGTGTTTAGGATGTGTGCGAATGGATTGATGAAAGTAGAAGAGGTGGTGAAAGACTTACACAAGGTGCATTATGGAAAAGTGGCTTGGGTCCATGGGATTGCAGTTAGATTTTCAAGAAAGGAGGTGATGGTTGTTGATTGGTTAGTCAGGATTTTCAGTGTGTGTTTAGCTCGGTGAGGTACCATAAGACTGGTAGAATAAGGACTGGTAAAATACATTTGTAGTGCCATTATGTAAAAGCAAGGATGATAGAGAGTGAATGCATGAATCACAGTGGTATAAGTCTTTTGAGTATACCTTTTGAGTTGTATAGGAGATTGATGATTGATAGGGGAATGGCATGCCCAGAGCTTCAGAATAGGGAGGAGTGATATGGCATAAGGCTTGGTAGAGGATGTGTGGACTAGGTTTTTCTTCTAAAAAATTAGAGGAAGAGAGGGATTTGTAAATGACATTAATGGATCTGATGAAGCTTATGATAAGGTTGTCAGAGATGCCTTGTGGAAAGTGCTATGAATGTATGGTGTGGGAGAAGTACAAGAAACATTGAGGAGTTTTTACTCAATGAGTAAGGCTTGTGTGCAGGTTGGAAGAGAGGGGTGTGGTTGGTTTCAGGTGAAGGTGAATTTGTATTAAGAGTGTGTTGTGTCCCCCTGGGTTTTAATCTGCATGCTTAAAGGGTGATGAGGGAGGTAAATGTGAGGATCTTCAAGGGAGGGTGTAGTTGTATATTATACTGGGATTGGGGGAGCGAGGGAGGTAACTCAGGTGTTGTTTGAGGAATGACATCCTTGGCAGTAGACTCTAATGAGAAATTGCAAACTCAGTTTGGGAGAGTTTAGGAGATTGTAAAAAAGGAAGAAATTATGAGTTAAGTAAAGATGGGTTAGTTTGAGTGAAGTAAAGATGGGTTAGTTTGAGTGTGTTTAATTGGAAAGAACCAGGAGAAAGTGTGGTATTTCAAATACCTTGAAGTAGACATGGCAGTAGATTGAATTAGCATGTCTATATATTTATATCTCTTAAGGCCATTCCCTCTGGGAACTTCCATCAAGGGGTGGCCATGGCAAAAGAGTCTCCACTTATTCCTGTCCTTGCTTGCCTCCCTCACATACAACATTCCACACATTCTTCCTGTGTGTCTCTCCCTCCAATATTCCTCCACCCTATTTCCCCATATCATAGGTGGTCTTCCTCTCACACCAACCCCTTTCATATGCTAGCATACACTCTCCTTGTAAACTACCAGTTTTGTATTCTTACCACATGCCCAAACCCCCCAAAGTATTACATTTCACCCATTCTGCCCCTTCACAATTCATTCCCTTTGCATTTCTTGCCATACCACATCTCTCATACACCCTTTCATTTTTTTCTTCATTCCATCGAGTCACACCACATGATCTCAAATAGCTCATTTCCTCAGCCTGGATTCTTGACCTTTGTGCCTCATTCCACGTCTATGTTTTGGCTGCAGAGGTCAGGGTTGGGAGGACTATGCTGTCCTTTAAGCCTCTCTTCACTTTTGGACTTAAACCTTTACCCTTTATTGTTCTGTTATGGAACCGAATGACTCTTCTACCTTGTACTGCCTTCTCCTTTATCTCTCTCTCTCTCCATATTACCGCACTTACTTATGACAGCTCCCAGATACTTAAATTTCCTCACTTCTTCCAGTCTTTTCCCCCCCAATTCATAGCAAAATTTTGCACACTTTCTTCTTTCACTCTATATGGCTTTACAAAATCTGTTCTTTCACTCCATTTCCTTTCAAACAACATTAATTCACTTTTACATGCATTTGCCTTCAATCTCCTCCACTTACACACATACTAAAAAATCATAAGTACATGTACAACCTTCTGCAGCTCCTCTTTTCTCTGCAAACAACACAGAATCATCCACAAACAGGCTTGCTACTGGCCACCATATCTTCCTTCCACACTCCATCTCTGCACCCATTTTCTCTAGTTTTGCTTTCATCTCTCTCATCGCTCCATCCATATGTATATATGAAAAAGCCATAGTGGCATCTCACAGCTCTGCCTCACAACTACATGTATCCCAAAACCCTGCCATCCCAACAAGAACCACAAAATGGTCAATCTTCAAAGAATCCTGTCACAACTCTAGCATCCAGCACAGCCTTTCTCAGTCTTTCATCCACTGCCACCTAGTCAATCAAAGCCTTTTGCTCTTCTCTTCCATCATTCCTCATCCAGGTATATCTGTGGTTCATCTTGTGCTGAAAAAAGGTTTTGGCAAGGAATAAACCCCCTCTCAGCACAAATATCCACAAGATAGCTTCCATTCTCATTTACTTCAGGCACTCCCCATTTACCAACTACCTCACCAATTCCAATTCTATCACATCACACTTTCTCAGTCATATCACCCAAAGGACTGAAGTGAATGTTGGGGTAAGTGAGAGAACAAAGGTCTTGGCTGTATTGATGATTGTTCAGAAAGAGAGGTCAGTGTCTTAGAGTGCAAAGATTATTATGTTTGATAACAGTGTCTTAGAGTGCAAAGATTGGTATGTTTGTTAACTTAGTAGCTCCAAGAGTGCTGTGTGCATTTGAGTTATGGGCCCTGAATACAAAAGGATATAAAGGGGGTGGATTTGTTGGAAATTAATGCTTGAGGAGGGTTGATCATGGTAGGAATGATAGTGTAAGAGAGATTTGGTAAAAATCTTAAAATGATTGAGAGAGCTGAGCAGGGAGTGCTGATTTGGTTTGAACATAAGGAGAGGAGACTGGCAGAATAGTTGATGTGCCAGAAGTGGAGGGTTCATAGGGAAGGAATGACTGAAATAGAAATGGAATGATGTGGTTAAATAGGCTTCAGAGTTATTGGGGCCTTGATATGCAGGAAGATGAAAGGCAGTCATGCTTGTAATGAAGCAGTTTGCAGCAGTTTGGTATACAAGGAGTGATGTGCTGTCATTGTGCTGAACCAGGAGCTGTGATCAAGTACTAGACAAGCAATAAATCAAAAGCCAGAAAGCATAATTAAGAGTAAGCAGTTTTATATGTCTTTTGAACTCAGAAAAGTGAGTGACCATTTGATTTTAAGGGCAGAAAGGAAAAATAAAGTCAAGGTAAAATAATACTCGTGTAGTCCCTGCATAACCTTAAAGGTGACTAGGAGTGGAAGCAGGGACTGGAAACCCTCCCTTCTTGTATTTCAGTTTCTGAAACTTAGAATAAAAGGAGCCAAGCAAGAAGTGCTTATCCCTCTTGAAGGCTCAGGCTGGGATAAATGAATGTGTGTGAATGTAACCAAGATGGGAAGAAAGGAGAGAGAGGTAGTATGTTTTGGGAAATAAAGCTGAATGTTCTACTTCTGATTGAAACAAAGCTCAAGCAAGAGCAGGGGGAAGAAAGGCTTTGAAATGTTGGTGGTAAAGTCAGGGGTTATCATAAGGGGGAGAGCTAAGGATAGAGTAGGAAGAATTGTGGGAATGTATGAAAGACTGGAAGGAAGTGAGCTCGAGACAGATAAGTGTAAAAATGAAGTTGTATTACAAGAAATGTTTGCATATGCACTTGGCCAAGAGAAGAATAATGAAGAGAGGTGAATGTTACGGGAGTAACTGGATGGGTATCAGCAGTTTTGATTTAAGAGATTGGGTATTAATGATAGGTGATATCAGTGTGAAAGTGAGAAATTTGGTGGTTAAGGGTATAATAGGGGGCATATTACTTAGTAAGGTGAATAGAAATGGTGAACAGCTTGTGGAGTTGTGTGCTGCAGAAGGACTGGTGATTGGGAATACTTGGTTTAAAAAGAGGGACATTTGTAAGTATATGAGAGTAAGTAAAAAGATAGTTAGTGGGCATTATTGGATTATGCACTAATTGATGCATGTGCAAAAGAGAGACTCTTGGTTGTGAATGTGCTGAATGGGGGAGCTGGTAGGATGTCTTGTAATTATTTGGTGGAGGCAAGAATGAAGATTTATAGTGATTAGGAGGAAGGAGGAGATTATGTGGGTGAGAAGAGGGTGGTGAGAGTAAGTGAGCTCAGAAAGTAGACTTGTGTAGAAAAAAATACCAGGAGTGATTGAGTGCAAAATGGCAAGTGATCCATACATACATTGAATATCCTTACCAACCAATCAACAGCAGAGTCATCCCCTTTCTTAATAAACTCAACTGCAATACCATCCAAACCCACCGTCATGCTTGATTTCATCTTCCACAAGGCTTTCACTGCCACTTCTCTTCTCCATTGTACAATTTTAACCTGCTTTTGTAACCCTTCTCTCACCTGTTTGCTTGCTTAACCTTCCTACCTGCTTACCTATTTCTCCTTCCCCTTTGATCACCCACTTTCTAACTCCCCTTCCCCCATACCCTTCCTGCCTGCTTACCTACTTTCCCTTGCTCATACACCACCTTTCTCACTTCCTACATCCCCCCTTTTGTCTGCTTACAAGCTTTCCCCATCCCTTTGTACCTCTTGACTTCTAACCCCCTACACTACCCCCTCCTCATCCTTACTGCTTTGCAACCTCCCCATGTACTTACACCAAGATTATATTTGATCTAACAAAACATCCCATTTCTGACCTGACATTTCCACTTCATCCTTCTTCTCACAAAACATTGTTTTGTGGTATGATCACTGGAATCTGCCAGCTCAAGCTTATACTGTGGGTGAAAAGTCATCTTTGGCTGGCATTATCATTGAGAGTACAGTCTTATCAAAAACATTGTCACTTCAAAGGTATCTCCATTACCCATTTGCTAGATGTATTGCACCTTGGGCAGCAGGAGCCATTAGAAAGGTTGTGGGTAACACTAGGGGTAAAAGTAAATAGATAAATGAAATATGTTTAGTGGTGTTACTGGGCTCTGTCTGTAAGAAGTTACCCTTTAAGTGAAAAGTCATCTTTTGGAATGCTGTATCATTGGGAGTATGGTCTGGTCAAAAACCTTCTTACTTCAAAGTTATTCACATAACTCTGCTTCTGGAGGTAGTGCAGTTTGAGCTGCAGGAGTCATTACCAATAGAAAGATGGACTCTCATAGAAATTGGTCCTTGGGCAGATATAAGTAATAGAATGAAGTAGTTTTATTAACCAGTTTGATGGTTGGCTTGTTGCTAATCCTCATGAAACAGGTAATTTTTCAAAATCAAGCATATCCATATTTTTTTGGTTAAGACACGTAAGCTTAATGATTCAGTAAGACCATTTACATGTTCAGTAAGTTCAGTAGCATACAGACTATCAAAATGGTTAGTTATAGCTGCTGTTACCCTATGTTGTTATAGTCTCAGCCTCACTCATCCAACTTTTGTTGTTGTTCTCTGCCTCATTCATCCATAATAGTGTAGATCTGGTCAACAAACTTATTTCCCTAAAAGTTGACTGAGTGTAAACTTTTGAGTTTTGATTTTAAGTCTCTTCATTAATGTTCTTGCTGTTGATGTATTGATATTTTCCCAGGGGTTATTGGTTCATTATTAATGGAATTTCTAGCAGTAACACTGTCAAACTGATTAAACTGTGTAGATAATTCATTGTTCTTTTTTAATGGTAAGTCAGTGGTTTGGCGTGGCTATAGGTAATCCCTTATCCCCAGTTCTTGCAAACTTGTCCATGGAATATTTTGAAGCTAGATTAAGTAATATAAAACCAGATAACGTATGGGTCAGATATGTTGATGTTTAATCTCATGTTTTTGGCCTGTCTATTATAATTTTGATTTTTTGTTGACAAGACTAAAAAACTTGTCTCAGTCTATAAAGTTTACTGTAGAAGATGAGAATAACAATAATTTATCCATCTTGGATGTTGAGCTGATTAGAAGCCAAGGTATGTTAAAACCTAAAGTGTATTGAAAACCCTCTTACATTGTTACATCATATCTCATGCTTATTTTTATTCTGCTCATTGTATTAATGTTAAGAAGTATGTATTTGTTTATGTTTTTTCATTGCTGAATTTTTAGTTGATTAAGTGAAAGTTATATTAGATATAGGCCATAAGCCCCAGTACCTTATAAAGGTCACAAACCAGTGTCATGATATAGCCAAAAAATTTCTGATACACTGCTTAGGGAAAACAGTAGACACGACACTTTTTCTCCCATCCAATGAAATTTTTTTTGGTGTTTTAACCTTCACAAAGTTTGATGTGTCTGTGGCTTTCACATACAGCAACATGATTAAAACAATAGAAACTAAAACAATAGAAACCAAACCAACGTCCCTAAGGATGTGACTGGTAGCATGTGTAGAATTTGTTGTGAATATTGAGTTTTTTTTTTTTTCTAAGTGGCCACTACAGCAGTGCTTCTTTGCAACAGAAATCTTCTAATGGTCACATGACTACCAGAGATTAGGGAAGCACTCTCACCATGATAAATTCAAACTGTGTTTTGGAAAGAATTGTTATGGAATCCTACTCAGTCACAGGTTCTTTTTCAAGAAAACATTAATATAAGATATAGGTATTTTAGATGTGATAAGTAGGTAACTGGTCTGATCTGTAAAAGATATTTACTGATGTGACTGTATATTGGCAAGATAGATGGTTTATGACTCCCCCATCCTAGGTACCTGAGATAACCTCACCATAACCTGTGTGTGTGTATGTGTTTTCCTGTATATATTTCCTAATGTAACAAACTTTCATTGCTTTGAAGGTTTTATATATGAAAGGTCTTGAAAATTTTCATGATTCTGTCATCATGTCCCTTGACTTACCTTCCTGCCCCTGGAGTCCCTTTTATCCTCATGAGGGTCTTGCAGCTGTCAGGAAGGTGGCCATGTCCGCCAGTCAGGACCACGGTGCATAAATGTTGTGATGTGTGTGCATGTATGTGCAGAGAGTGCATGGCAAATGGGTAGTAAGTGTTCATTGGCTATTAGATTGTTGCTTTGTAGACATAAAGGGTCTTAGGGTATGTTGAAATGGTGTTTGTAATGTTGCTGTAATGGGTGATACCCCGAGTGTGAGTGGAAGAGTGTGACTTTTGTTTGTGTAGGGATGTGGTTTCTGATGGGTGTGTGTCTAGTCATTTGGAGAAGACAAACCTAAATCATTTGTTTTTTGCTTGTTTGGTTATTTTATTTGTATGCATTTTGTCAGTATTATTTTTGGTGGAAGGTGTGGGGATTTGTGAGTTGAGGTTACTGAAGTGTAAGGCAGGGGTAAGCTTTTTATTTCTACTTGGAGTTTGGTGCCTAGTTATGGTTATGGAGTGGTTTGGTTGGGATGGGTCTATTACTGTTTCATAGAATTCAGTGCTGAGTATGTTGAGGTAGGACTGTATTGGGAGGATTTTTGTATCATTGTGAAGGAATTGAGTATTTATGGTTGCTAGGTTGCTAGTCATTGTTCTAGATGCTCTATTTTATGTGGTTTGCAACTTTGTTATGTTTGCATTTGTGAAGGTGAAAGCCCAGACATGTGAGATATGGTTTGAAGTGGAGTGAATTAATTGTTTGTATAGGATGTTGAGTTACCCTTATTCTTGTCCAAATCTGGTGCCAGTTAGCATTCTGAGGGCATTTAATTTGTATGTAGTCTGGTATCAGTGTTATTGATGTAGGGAGCCAATGTCATGTATATTGTATGTGATATGTAGAATGGTTGGTGTTTTGTCCAGAGGGAGTGACTCTCTGTTTAAGGTGAGTAGAGGTTGTGAGGTGGATTCCTATCTGTTTAGCATTAAAAGGGTGAATGACAGTTTCTATAGAGATGCTTATTTTCTGCTCTGGGTGAGCCATTGTTCTAGGTATGTAATGTAGCGCAGCATGATTGATGTTGCCACTGTGGTGTTATGGTGTTGTGATGTAATTGTGAGGTTGTCTGCATATGGAAAGACCTTCATGTTGAGGGTTACCTGAGGTACTGGGAGATGTTGTGGGAAAGGATTGAAGAGTGATGGAGAAAGAACTGTTCCTTGGGTAACTCCATTGTATATATAAATTTTTTTGATACTTGCTCAGCATTTCCTGTGTTAGTGAAGCAGCACAAGGAACTAATGAAGAAAAACCTCATTGGCTTCTATTCACTCTCTAGTTGTCATGCATGAAAACCACATCCCTTTTCCCACAGTCAGTCCTCACAGACTTTTATATCATTTCCCCTGATGGCATCATATACCCTGGTTTCGTACACTGACAGCGCATCACCCCTTAGTACCACATCACTCCAGTTCATTCTCTCATACCCCAAGCACTCAAAACCTTTACTACTTCACCCTTATATTTCCAGTTTGGACTCCCCTATACCCCCCACCCCCTTCAGACATAAATACCCTCTCTGCTAACCTCTCCTTATTCATACTCTCCTTATGTCCAAATCATTTCAGTACACTCTTTCCAGCTATCTCAAGCATGCTCCTCATATCACACCTTTTTCTTACTGCATCATTACTCACTCAATGAACCCTCCTTACACCACAAATTATCCTCTGGCATTTCATTTCCAATGAACACAGCATTCTTAAGGAATTAAAGAGACTAAGGAATTGATTTGAGGATCATGAAGGTTGCCATGAGATGAGAGAGAAACTTAGGGATCTGAGAAACGTCAATTAGTTTTGAACAAAAATTGAATTTAGTCGAGGGGATTCAGGATGTACACAAACAGAGGAAAGGTGGATTCAGTAAAAATCAAATAGCATATGATAAGGGGCATTGTGGTTAGTTGAAGCTATCCGGGATCTGTTGTGTGTGTAGAAGTGGAGTAGTGGGTCTTACACCTTACTATGTGGGTTTATAATCCAAAAACTGTGTGTGGCCTAGATAACAGAGCTTTGGTGTTTTCAGCTGAACATCTAGCCTCAGTCTCTTAGATCATAATTTCTTTCATTCATTTATACTTTTTTCACCATTTTCCACTTTAACTAGTTAGTAACTGGAGTGTATGAAGAAGGGTTTCATTTTTACTCCCATGCACATAACCTGCTGTCATGTATACTTTATAAAATCAGATCCTACCATTCACAGCTAGACCCTGTGGACTGATCTGTGGTTTCCCTAATCACTTCATATCCTCTGCTTCAGCCTATTGATATGACATCACGTTTTATAAACCACATTGCTCCAGTGACCAGTATTCTATACATACACCAGAAATGTTCATGCACAGTTAACTCAGAGGGTTATTCTTTCTTTTCCTTCATGCTTCCTTGTAGTTTCATGTATTAGTGAGGTTATGCTGGGTACAGACAAAAAAAATAGCATCATAGACTCACTTTTACACTCAAGCTGTCATGTGTATTGCATCAAAACCACAGCCCCCTATCCATAAACAGGCACCACATACTTTTTTGTAGTTTTTACCAGCTTCTTCTTTGTTCAGTCCTTTGGCATCATATTGCCTGTTTGCATATCAGATTTATCAAGTTTATGATTGATCCAGTTTACTCTGTTCTGGCATACCTTTCCCCTTCCTTCATGTTAAGGCGTCAAGCACTCAAAAAGTTTTTTCACTCCATCCTCCCCTTTCTTGTCCCCTTCACTTCTGACATATATATTCTCTTTGCCAGTGTCTCCTCATCCAGTCTCTCCATATGTCTAAACCATTTCAGCACATTTTTCAGCTTTCTCAACAATACTCTTTTTATTACCATGACTCTCTCTTACCCTTTTACTACTTCCTCAGTCAACCCTCCTCACACCACGTATTGTTGTAAGTTATTTAGCATCTCTCAACCATACTCTTTTTATTACCACATCTCTCTTTCACCCTTTTATTACTTACTTAAACAACCCTCTGCACACCATGTATTGTCCTCAAACATTTCATTTCCAGTACATTCAGTCTCCCCCTCACACTCTCATCTAGAGCCAGTGCTTCACATCCATACAGCATTCTTGGCACTACTATATAGTACCCTCAAACATACCCATTTTTGCCTTCCCAGATAATGATCTCCCTTTCCACTATTCCATAGTGTTCTCAGAATCTTCACTGTTCCCCACCCACCCTGTGACTCACCCCAGCTTCTATGGTTTCATTCACTGCCTGGTTCACTCCCAGATATCTAAAACACCCCACTTTCTCAAAACTCACGCCCCATCCGACTTGCCTATACGTACTATTAACCCTAATAACCTTGCTTTTATTCACATATACTTTCAACTTCCTTGCACACACTACCACATTCAGTAACCAACTTCTGCAGTTTCTTACTCAGATCTGCCTCCAGTGGCACGTCATCAGCAAAGAACTTACTTCCCAGGCACCCTCACCCCTTATAATCTGCATACCTGCTCCTCTCTCCAAGGCCCTTGCAGTTACCTCCCTCACCACCCCATCAATAAACAGTAAATAACCATTGTGACATCACACACCCCTGCTGCACCTTGAACCGCTCACCTTCCTCTCTTCCTATCCGCTCACATGCTTTACTCTGTTAATTAAAATTCCTTAGGGCTTATGAGAGCTTTTCCTCAGAACATCTCTCTTAACCTTGTCATATGCTATCTCCAGTTCCATAAATGCCACATACAAATCCTTTTCTTTTTTCATCACATATTTTCCAAAGTAAAGACCTGATCCACATATCCTCTATCATTCTTAAAACTACTGTGTTCCTCCTCAAACTGATGCTATGTTCATTTTGCCACCCTTTCAATCATCCTTCTCCTCATGCTTCCCAGGTACACTCAGCAAACTATAATTCAGACACTCCCCTTTGTTCCTCTTACCTTTATATAGTGGCATTGCACATGCATTCTGCCAATCCTAAGGCACCTCACCTTGTTCCATACACATACTAAAGATCCCATGTAGTCAGTCAACAATTTAGTCACCCCTTTTCTCAAGAAATTCACCTGCAGTAACATCTACTTCAGCTGCCTGCCACATATCATCTTAGACAAGGCTTTCACCACCTCTTCTCTCTTCAAGCTTCTTGTACCTCCCCAACTGAAACACCCAACATCTACCACCCTGCCATCATACTAATTCAGCAGTACTTCACGATACTTGCTCCATTTCTTCTTCACCTTTTCTGTTTAAAGGAAATAAGTATCCAGTATATTTTCTTCAATTGGAAGATGTCCTTACAACATTTATATTGAGTACAGTACAAAAGGTTATGTAATGAACTGTTGTTAGAATGTAATAGAAGTACAGTAATTTTGTACTTTGAAGTGAGTAAGTTATGATTATTACCTTTTTCATTTTGTAGCATTGATGTTAAGAGATTGTTTCCTTTTGTTTTGGTTTTCAGCAGTCCAAGAAACAGTCAAAGACTACAGTATTTAAGTGTTGTGTTCCTGATTGCTACTATGTGAGTGTCAACAACATGGATTTGATACGGCATATTATTGTCATTCATGGACCATACAAATGCATTGCTTCAGGGTGCCAGTTTGTCACTACATCGCGTGACCTCTTTAGCATGCATTTGCTGACTCTGCATCCAAAGGTGAGTTTCGTTTTGTTTCTCATGGCTTGATTTGATCATATACTATATTTTTTTGAAGTGTTTTTAGGACTATACAAGTACATTCTAATGTATATTTTTCTTATTTCAGATGAGTTTTTTGGTGTGTCCCTTTCATTGCAAGAATGTTTTTCGACATTTTGCTGAACTTATTGACCATCTGTCTCAGCATCGCATACTTTCAGAAAAAGATGATGATCAAATTGCTCAGCCAGATGAAGGTGAGGTTGAACGTACACACACATATATATACACACACAACCAGTGGACATAACATGAAATTAAGCAAGCACCTTGTTAGAAAATGTAAAGAAGCATGTTTATGGTATAAGAGTAGTGGGTGAATGAAATGAAATGACAGGGTGTCATTGACACAGACAGCTTACATATATTTAAGAAGATGCAAGATAGTAGAGAATGTTCAAGAGACTGGGACGCACCAGTGTAAAAACCCTGCAAATAGGTAATTACACACAACATCCATGGGGTTTTAGGGAAAGATCATGTGTATGAACTTAAATTTCTATGAGAGAGTGAGTTTTGTTTTAGACAAAACCGAAGGCTTTGTAGATTGTTTGCATTTTGAGTCCTAGCAAGTTTTTTACCCAGTACTGCATAGAATGTTGATTATGAAGCTGGAAAAAGATGGATTGAAAATTAAAGATTATATAAGATGAAAGGGACTAATGATGCATGTCAGAGGAGTCTTCTCCAAATGTAGAGGTCACGGGTCTATGTAGTGTCCCAGGATTCTCTTTGGGGACAGTTATTCCTTTCGATCTGTGCGAATGCCTTGCTTAAAGGTATGGATTCCTATCTGAATATGTTTGCAGATGATGCAAAAGTCATGAAGGAAGTTAAAAGTGAGAAGGATTGCCTCATTTTGCAAGGGAACCTAAACAGACTCCAAAGTTTTATGTGATGCATGGTTAATGAAATTTAACGCAAGCAAATGTAAAGTAGTGAGGATGGGATGAAGTGAAAAGAGGTCTTGTTATTGTGTAGCAGGAGATAAGCTGAAGGATTCTGTTTGAGAAGGACTTGGGAGTCATCATTGTTACATACCTGTTGCCGGAAAATATCAGAATAGCCTTCAGGTGTATGGTTAAGGGTGTATCAAGCTGTTTGTATTCTACAAAAGCCCAAATTAAAATATATTTATCAAATTTGGTTACATCCCATAAAGAAACACAAAGAGCTAATAGAAAAAGTCTAGATGGTACCAGAATTAAGAGAGCTAATTTACATGGAAATACTGAAGGCTTTGAATTTGTCGTCTCTGAAGAGAGAAGAGTGAGGGGTAACCTGATTCCAACCTTTAAGTTTTTATTACAGATCATTGATGTGTACAGTGTACAATTCTTTGAGAGATGTAGGGATAGAGCAATGAATTTCATAATGTGAAATTGAGAAAGAAACTATACTTAAAATTTTTTGTAAAGAAGTACTTTTATAGCATGGGAGTGAGGGATGAATGGACTACAGTGACTAAGGACATCGTTAATGCATACAACATATATAGATATAAGAATTTGTATGATAGTAGATTATGTACTAGAGGTGGTGCTCCATGAGTTTAAAAAAAATCTCTCCCCATACAGTAAAAATAGGTAATTACAAATACAAGTAGGGTACTGAGAGGTGCTCTCCTGACTTATTGAAGCTTACTTATGATTTGGAGGGTCATCTTTCTAGCAGATTTAATATGTACAAGTAAGAGGGGAAGAATGGAGTGTGAAGGGGCCCACCGAATGTTGTTAATACTAGATATTAAGTTTTGCTTGTGCAATTTCTCAGGAGTCCAGGAACAGTGGGAGTGGGAAAACATTTTTTAGATTGAGTGTCAGAAGTGTTGCCATCCTTAGCATATCATAAGTTTAAGATACAGTGCATGTAAAGGATATCCAAGCAAAAGATAATGTGAGTGGTTGATGTGGGGAAAGGGCAAATGTATTAAGATTTGATGTAAAGGAGTGTTACTGTGATTAAGAATCTAGATGAAAAGCTATTTACAACCTGATGATGGCACTGGCATCTGTTCATTCTAAAATATTCCCTAGATAAATCCTGTATGTGTGCCAGCTAACTGTATTACTCTTATTCTTACTGTTATGCTGCCTGAACCAAGAAAGTAAGAGGATAGTAAAAGAAACAAAGGAATTAGTCCAGTTTAATCCAGACACTGGAGCACTAAGGGTGGTCAAAGTTATAGCTGCTTATCACAGACAGAAGTTCTATTTTTCTCATCTTTTAAGATTTATGTTAACCAGAAATTGATTTAGATAAGGGAGACTATCAAGGCCAGGCAGTTGTATGTGGTCCTCAGAATGGAGGCAGGAGGAAGGAATAGAACGTGTCTCATTAGAGAACAAAAGTTTGGATAAGTTGGTTGAAATAATGAATAACCAAGATCAGATATTCTAATGGTTAGAGGTGGAAGTAAAGGAACTAGAAAATGAATTTAAAGATCATGAGAGATGTCATAATTAGAGAAAGGATCTCTGGGATTTGGAAATTGAGATGAATGATCACAAGCTGATCTTTCACTCCATCCTCCCACCTCCAATTTGGTCTCCCCGCTTCTCCTTGTTCCTTCTGCCTCTGACACATATATCCTCTTTGATAGCTTTGATTAGGAACTCACTTGCCTGTGCCATCTCAATTTAGAAAAGAAAAAGAATCTGTGTATAGGAAAATTTCCTCTACCAGCATGTCGGTGAACATACTTGGTTGAGAGGGACTGGTTTACCCTTCATTACTAGACCTTATCTTCATGCATACTAATGTGGATATTGAAAATATCATATATGATACACCACTGGGAAAGTGACCATGTAATTCTCAAGTTTGTTTATATGATGAACAAGGAAATTAAATCAGCAGAGATGAGACAGTTTGAAGGGGAGGTTATAATTGTGGAAACTACACAAAACTTATTGATTCCAGTGTTTACATAGGTTAGTAAATGGAGTTCACTTGTCAGGAAGTAAGGTATTGTGGTGAAAAGTTCTATGAAATACATAGTGAAGGAGTGGGAGTGTTAAGGAAGAGGGAAGAAAGGTTTAATCAGGGATGTCTAAAAGCAAGGGGCCTTGAGATGTGCAGTGGCAGATATATAGGAGAAACTCCAGCCAGGCAGCTTATGCAAGGTATAAGGGTCCAAGGAATGAGTATAGGAAAGAAAGGAGGAACAATATTTTGAAAATGATATTTCAGACAAGGGAGGTGAAAATTCAGAACTTTTTCATAAATTTATCAGGAGTTGATTATCAGGAAAGAGCTGCTAATCATGTAAGTGATTCATAAAGAAAAATAGTTGCGGATGAGACAAGAATATATATATATATATATATATATATATATATATATATATATATATATATATATATATATATTTTTTTTTTTTTTTTTTTTATACTTTGTCGCTGTCTCCTGCGTTTGCGAGGTAGCGCAAGGAAACAGACGAAAGAAATGGCCCCCCCCCCATACACATGTATATACATACGTCCACACACGCAAATATACACACCTACACAGCCCTCCACGGTTTACCCCAGATGCTTCACATGCCTTGATTCAATCCACTGACAGCACGTCAACCCCGGTATACCACATCGCTCCAATTCACTCTATTCCTTGCCCTCCTTTCACCCTCCTCCATGTTCAGGCCCCGATCACACAAAATCTTTTTCACTCCATCTTTCCACCTCCAATTTGGTCTCCCTCTTCTCCTTGTTCCCTCCACCTCCGACACATATATCCTCTTGGTCAATCTTTCCTCACTCATCCTCTCCATGTGCCCAAACCACTTCAAAACACCCTCTTCTGCTCTCTCAACCACGCTCTTTTTATTTCCATACATCTCTCTTACCCTTACGTTACTCACTCGATCAAACCACCTCACACCACACATTGTCCTCAAAAGGTATATATATATATATATATATATATATATATATATATATATATATATATATATATATATATATATAAGGAATTGAAAAAAGTTCAAAGAATTTTCACAATGGAGGATACTATATCCCCATAAGTACTTAGTATGGGGAAGAGGCTTTGGAAAACGTTTAGGTATGTGTAAAAGACATTAACAGAATACTAAAAGGCCTTGGCCCATTCAAGGCTTATGCTTCTGTTGAAATTTTCCAAATATGCTGAAGATGGGTACAGATATGCTAGGCAGACCTCTTGATGTACAGTTCAAGATATTGTTGGAGAAAAGCTAAATGCCCAAGGAGTGGAAAAGGGCAAACATCATACCCATCCATTAGAAAGGATATTGGGAAGTGGTGCTGAACTACAAACAAGTCTCCTTGATGAGTGTGGTCTGTATGGTATTAGAAAAGTTAATCTGAGAGCAAATGGGTAATCTACAGAGGAGAAATTACCCAATTGAGAGGCAATATTTTACAGAAAAAGTGTTGTGTAATGAGGGAGTGAGCTTTGGGAAGGTAAGATATGTTGTTTATGTCATGACTGTCAGAAAATGTATGACAATACCTGATGGGAGAATGATGAAGAAGCTGGAGTAGTAGGCAAGAATAAGCTGGAGACTCTTCCAGTGGATAGAAAATTATCTTAGTTTAAGAGAACAAAGGACATGTGTCAGAGGAGCCCTCTTGGAATGGATGGTCTCCAGTAAAGTATTTTGCCTCGGTTCTGCTTTGGGACTGTTACTCTTTTTGGTCTATGTAAATGACTTGCCTGAAGATATGATAGTTCCCTCCGGAATATGTTTGGAGAAGATGCAAAGGCCATGAGGGAAGTGAAAGCAAGCAAGATTGTATATGATTAAAAGGGGAGCTAGATAGACTCTAGAGTTTGTCCGAAACATGGTTGTGAAAATTCAGCTCTAGCAATTGTAAAGTAATGAGGTTGGGATAGAGTGAAAGAAGACCTCAGTATGATTATTCTCTAGCAAGAATTAAGTTTCAGGATTCTTTTCATGAGAAGGACTTGGGAGTCAACATCATTTGTAATCTGTCACCAGAACCCCACATCAGGAGAACAATAAAGGAAACAACTGTCTTTTGGTAAATATCTGAAGAGCTTTCAAGAGTATAGATAATGAAGTTTATAGTGAGCTGTTTATGTTGTACCTAAGGCAAAAACCAGAATATCTTCTCAAGTTTGTTCACTTCATGAAAAGAAACACAAAGAACTCATAGAGAAGGTGCAGAGGAGGGCAGCAAAGATGTTTTCAGAATTGAGAAAGCAAAGTTGCTGGGAGAAGCTTTGAATTTTTCCCACCTTGGAAGAGAGAAGAATGAAGGTAACCTGATTACAACAACATGTATGTGTTTAAAACAGATTTATGACATTGGCAGTGAACTGCTCTTTGAGAGATCTTAGGACAAAACAACCAGAGGACATGTTATGAAATTAAGCAAAAAACTTGTTAGAAAAGATGTAGAATTCTTTTGTTGAACTGTTTATTAAAATATAGTGTGATTTGATTTAACAGCCTTGATGTAGTGTTGGCACCTAAATTACTTCAATCTTGTCATTATAGCATAATCTGTCTGAATATGATAGTGAGATCCAATGCTGTCGATGTTAGGCTGTCCACCCCATCAAGTATCAGCTAGCATTCAAAGAGTAAGGATGCATCATTTGCCTCCCTTATATTTCTACACTTCTGCCCACTTCAATTAGTCTCCAATGTGCCTACACATCCAGGAAGTACTACTACAAGTGAGCCTGCTCAAGATACAGACACTTGATATGATAAAGCCTCTTGTAATGGATTTTCATGTAATTAGCATGAAAAAAATTATTTATTACATGTATTGTATTTTGCTGCATATAATACACAGAAGTCATCATGCATCCAATGCACAGAAGGTCAGGTACAGAATGATTGTAGCACTGGTATTACCTGAATTTCAAGCACTGTCATGTGACAAACAGTGTCTCATAAAACCTCTTTATTTAGTAAACCTTACTAGTACTTTGTAAATGATCCTAAATAATATATGTTATGCACTGAAGTTATCACTAGATTGTTGATAGAACACAGATGATGCAGTGCTCTAGATGTTACAGAGGATGATATAGTAAATCACCCCCCCCTCCTTAAATTACCCAAGGAACAAGGCTCCTTGCTTCCCCCACCAGTATCAAATGAACAGTGTCCTTTGCTTCCCCTGATAGGATCCCTGAGGAACAAGGCTTCTTGCCTCTCCCACCAGTACCTAGGGAACAAGGCTCCTCTATTCCCCCACCAGTGCTTGAGGAGCAAAGTTCCATCCTTCTTTCACTATTACCTGTAGAACAAGGCTTCTTGTTTCTCCCACCAGTACCTAGGGAATAAGGCTCCTCTATTCCCCCACTAGTGCTTGAGGAACAAAGTTCCATCCCCCTTTCACTAGAACTTGTAGAACAAGGCTTCTTGCCTTTCCCACTAGTATCCCAGGAGAAGTGCTTCTCGATACCCACACCAGCATCTGAGAAACAAGGCTGTTTGCCTCTCCCACCATTACCCGAGGAACAAGAATTTCTGTCTCTCTCTCTCTGTCTCTCTCTCTCTGTCTCTCTCTCTCTGTCTCTCTCTCTCTCTCTCTCTCTCTCTCTCTCTCTCTCTCTCTCTCTCTCTCTCTCTCTCTCTCTCTCTCTGCAGTAGAGGAAATATGGAATAGTTCTAAAAACACACAACTTGAGAATAGAACTGAACATATTGAACGAATTATGAAGAGATCTTGCAATAAAATTCAAATCAATGGGAACCAAATAAAGTCGCCAGGAATAAATCAAAAACCTGAGAGAGTGTAAGAAGCTCATAAGACAGAGTAAATGTGAGGAAGAGAAAAGAATTCCCTTGAAAGTTGAGCATAATCCAAATGAATTCTTCAAATGTATAAGACTAAGGAAGACAGTAAAAGAAGGAATTGGACCATTACAAAATGAACATGACTTACTAACTATTGACAACAAGGAAATAGCTACCATGCTAAATCATTCCTTTAGCTCCATATTCACAATAGAAGAAACATCTCAAATTCTGCAACGAATGAAAATGTTTTGATCTGATGAAGAAGAGTTGAATGTTAGAGAAACAGAGAGCCCTGAAGTACTTAAATACCTGGACAAATTGAATACTAGCAAGGCCAGTGGCCCAGATAACTTAGATCCATGATTTTTAAAAGAGGATAGGAGATGGCTGATATGCCCCATAACAAAAATATTCAACAAATCTCTATCAGATGGTCAGGTGCCAATTGACTGGGAACTAGCAAATGTTACTCTTCTGTATAAAGAAGGAGACAAAAAGTGTGCCTTGAACCACCACCCAATTAGCCTTACATCAGTGTTATGTAAAACGATGGTGTTAGAAATAATATGAGATAAGATTGTCACGTTTCTAGAACACAAAATTACATGGGACAACTGACATAGTTTCCTCAATAGAAGATCCTGCCTGACAAGTTTGCTGGAATTTTTTAATGTTATTCATCTGAATTGGGATGAAAAAGTACTGTCTTATGTAGTATATTTAGATTTCCAAAGGGCTTATGATAAAGTATCTCACAAGAGACTTTCACAAACTTAAAGCACATGGAATTGATGAAGAACTCCGTACATGGATCAGAGACTGGCTTACCAGAAGAAAGCAGCAAGCAGTATTAAATGGCAAAGACATAATGAATGGTGTGCCATAGGGGTTAATCTTAGGCTCAGTTCTTTTCATAATATACATTAATGACCTAGAACTTGGTCTCATGTCAGAGATAAAATTTGCTGATGATACTAAACTAGGAGGTAGAGCTGTAAACAGGAGGGACTGTGAAATGATTCAAAGAGATCTTAACTTACTAGCAGAGTGGTCAGAGAGATGGTAGATGAAGTTGTATGTAGACAAGTGTAAAGTTATGCACTTTGGAGACAAGAATATACGTTACAACTACAAACTATTTGGAAACTCTCTAACTAAAGTAGATGAAGAAAAGGACCTTGGAGTTGTCATTAGCAGCACTAAATGGTGTCATGCAGCAACCAAATTTTAGGTTTCATAGCTAGGAACATAGATTACAGGACACCAGAACAGTTCTCACTTTTTATAATTCTCTAGTTAGACCACACCTTGAATATTCTGTCCAGTTTTGGTCCCCAAACAATAGAAAAGATGTGGGAAAATTGGAGCAGGTGCAAAGACACTTGGCAAAATTGATCCCATCCCTTAGAAATCTGGCATATGAGGAAAGGCTAAAACGATTGGATCTCTTCTCCCTTATAAAACACATTCTTTGCTGCATCTTAATCCGATGTTCAAAGTTTTGAACAAGTTGGATAAAATAAATCACAAACATCTTTTTGAAATACAAGAAAATATGGTTACCAGGACAAATGAAATAAAACTTGAAGCTGAAAGATGTTGTGTGTACGTGGGAAAAAGCTTCTTTACCTATAGTGTGTTGAGCACTGGAATAAGTTAACGCCAGATGAAGTGAATGCTAAGACTATAGATACCTTCAAATATTTTATTCTATTTATTATTTATTTTATGATACATAATCGCTGTTTCTCGCATCAGCGAGGTAGCATCAGGAAAGTGAAGAATGGCCCATCCACTCATATACACACATATATACATAAACGCCCACATACACTCATACATATACCTACACATACGAGGACATTGCACATACACATGTACATATTCATACTTGCTTGCCTTCATCCATATCTGTCGCTACCCCGCCCCATACATACATATACCTACACATACAAGGACATTGCACATACACATGTACATATTCATACTTGCTTGCCTTCATCCATACCTGTCGCTACCCCGCCCCTCAGGAAAACAGCATCACTATCCCCTGCTTCAGCGATGCAGTGCCAGGAATACAGACAAAATGGCCACATTCGCTCACACTCAGTCTCTAGCTGTCCTGTATAATGCACTGAAACCACAGCTCCCTATCAGTCTCAAGCTGTCATGTGTAATGTACTGAAACCACAGCTCCCTATCCACATCCAGGCTCCACAGACCTTTCCATTGTTTACCCAAGACACTTCACATGCCCTGGTTCAGTCCATTGACAGCATGTTGACCCCGATATACCACATCGTTCCAATTCACTCTATTCCTCGCACACCTCTCACCCTCCTGTATGTTCTGGCCTCGATCGCTCAAAATCTTTTTCTCTCCATCTTTCCACCTCCAGTTTATTCTCCCACTTCGCCTTGTTCCCTCCACATATGTACTCTGTCAATCTTTCTTTACTCTTTTTCTCCGAATGTCCAAACCATTTCAGCACACCCTCTTCTGCTCTCTCAACCACACTCTTTTTATTTCCACACATCTCTCTAACCCTTACATTACTTACTGGAGCAAACCATCTCACACCACATATTACCCTCAGTCATTTCATTTTCATAACATCCGCCCTCCTCCACACAACCCTATCTGTATCCTATGCCTCACAACCATATAACATTGTTGGAACTATTATTTCTTCATACATACCCGTTTTTGCTCTCCAGGATAACATTCTCTCTTTCCAAACATTCTTCATCGCTCCCATAACCTTCACCCTCTTTCCCATCCTGTGACTCACTTCTGCTTCCATGGTTCCATCCACTGCTAAGTCCACTCTCAGATATCTAAAACACTTTTCCTCTAATTTTTTTCCATTCAAACTTACATCCCGATTAACTTGTCCCTCAACCTTACTGAAACCTAATAACCTTGCTCTTATTCACATTTCATGAATTCAGGTATATTGTAGAGTAACACCAAGAATAAACTGTATAAATGACAGTGGTAATGAGGACAGTAGAAGGCTAATGTGCAGCAATTGGGATTTGGTAATAGCTTAAAAAACTGCTGAGTGGAATTACATTTTCTTGTCAAGTTGCATTTCTTTTTTTTTTTTCTCTCTTTCTTTACCAGACAACCAAGTCATGGGCCAGTTAGGTCTCCTGTTGTCTGTCCTCCTCTTGTAAACTCTCTCTCTCTCAAATATCCAAGGGACATTGGTCCTTTGCTTTCCCCACCAGTATATATATGAATAGCAAGGCTCCTCGACTTCCCCACCAGTATCTCAGGAACATGATGTCTTGCGTCCACCATAAGTACCTGAGGAACATGGCTTCTTGCCTCTCCCACCAGTACTTGAGGAATTGTTTACCTGGGTCATTTGCTTGTATTGGCTACCTTTGCCAGTTAAATGACATGTTAGAACAGCAGGAGGATAAAAGAACCAGCTAATTTACCACGTCCTTAGTTTCAATGAACATTTTGTGCATGAGCAGTAAGCTGCCAGATCAACAGAGAGCAGGCCAGAAAGGTGTAGGTGCACTGTTGGAGTACAGCAGCAGTGATGATTGGTGTACAATTTAGAATGTTTCTAGTTCAGGGAAGGTTCAAAACGTACATCTTAATTGGTGAATGGTATGGTAAATTGTTCTTTATGTATTTTTCTACATGTTCTTCTTCATTGGGTTCGTGACTAGTTCATGCACTAAAAATGAGTCTTAATGAAATAATGATAATTGAAATATGGGTGGTTTGGTAGAACATTTTCAGTTCAAGTGAGTAATTGTGTTTAAGATTATTTTAGATTTTTTTGTGAATTTAAAAGTAGAATTGTATGTTATTTTTACTCCACAGGTATATTTTTAATGTAGTTCTCTTCAGTAGTGTCTTTCCCTATGCATGAACTAATATTATGAATGTATTCAAAACCTTACCTAGCTTATCCCATTGTTCCAAAGTATTGACATGACAGATATACAGATACCTCTCATTATTTTTGTTTATGTGGTGTATGTATTCTCATTGTTTGGATGACCTTTTGAGTGTTATTTAGTACATTATTTCCATTATTTACATAATGCTCTGAGTATATTTTATGATTTTTCTTTAGCTGATAGTCCATAACCCCTTATTTACAGGGGAAATGAATGTTACAATGTAGCACAATTCTATAGTGAGCGAACATTTTTGTGTATCTATCTCATGTTATATCTCAACCTCACTTATAAGAGTGATGGATTAATGTAACAGAATGACTGAGGACGTAGTAAATGCAGACAGCATACATAGATTTAAGAAGTTGGACAGTAATGAATGTTCAAGAAGTTGGACCCTTAGAGTGTAAACTCCCTACCCATATCTGGCAAATAGGCAATTACTATCCATCTGTGTCTCTAATGCCTGCTCCAAATGAAAGTCCCTCAAGGGGATGGCTTTGGCATTAGAGTCTCTGTAACTAGTGAACTTCATTGCTGCTTTTTGGCCTTTAGTGCCTCACCCTTAACAGGCCACTGGCAGAGGGGCTACTCTCACACATTGTTTGCAGAGGCTCCTACCTACTGACTACTACTACCTAATGCTCTTGCCTATGTACTAATGTTTCTGCCTAATGCTCCAGCCTATATGTTCTTACCTTCTACTTTTGTCTATTGCTCCTACCATTTTGCCAAAAGGCAGGGCTAGCGCATAGTGCCCATTGCAGGAAAATATGGAGTTATGAAGAATGAGCTGTGTGAGTTAAGTGTTGTCAAGAGTTACATATGATAAGGAGAATTGTATGTTTGTGGGCAGAATGTCAGTAGTCCACATGTGAGTGAGGCAGAAAGAAAAGACAGTTACCAGGGTTAGAGGAGTGCAACTTAACAATCACTAAAGTGGTGGATTACTTAGCAGCTGTTACTAATCCTCTTGACACCTAGTTGGGTAATACTGGTAATATACCTCCCTAGTCATTCGCTGCCTACCAATTACTTCTTACCTATTGGTTGCCTACCGGTTACTAACTACCTATTGGCTGCCTACCAACTACTACCTACTTAGGTAATTAGAAATAGGTAATCACACACACACACACACACACACACACACACACACACACACACTCACACAAAGAGGGATCAGGAAATTGCACTGTACTATAGGCCAGTCTAACTAAGAAGCTTAGTATGTAAAATTTAGAAAAAATAAAGAACAAATGAATGATTACTTACAATGAAAAAAAACTTGGGAGACGACTTGAATTTAGGGAAAGGGGTCATACGTAATGAATCTTCTAAGCCAAGGCCTATGAGAAGGGGGTGCAAGGGGTACATTGTACCTGGGCTCAGGAGCCCGAAATGAGGCCTGGGACTTTCCTAGGATCTCAGAAAATGTTTATATATATTGAAGTCTAGCATTCACATTTTGTGTGAGCCAACATAGTAAAAATATTCTTAAAGTTCATGTCATAAAACCATAGTGGATGAAAACAGGATGACTTTGGAGAAGGGAAGGGGACCTAAAAGAAACTTTGTACCCCCTGATAAGATTCCTCTCAGAGGTCCTGGTCTAGTTTTCTATGACAAGGTGATATACATCTTGGATCATAGGATACACTGTGTGTTCTTGTGTTCTTGGACTGTTAGAAGGCCATTGACAGTTCCACAATGGAGGTGGATTAAAAAACTAGATCTACAAGCAGGGTTGCAAATGGTATGCTGCTGGGCTCATTGCTATTCTTGATGTACAGTATGTAAAACACTTGCCTGGTGTATTGGAATTGTATCTAAACATGTTTGTGGATGATGCTAAGATTGTAAGAGAAATAAAGAATAATGACAATTGCATCAGCCTACAAGGGACCAGACAAATTCAAAAGTTTTTAGGATAAATGGATGATGAGATTCAGTCTGAATAAGAGCAAGGTGATGAGGATGGGATAAAGCAAAGCAAAAGAAGGTCTCATTGTTGTTATTACCTAGTAGGTAATAAATTAAAGGGGGTTGCATGGAAAAGAGGTGTAGCCATAGGTGAAGCCTTTGTTATTTAACTTGTCATCCCTCCAAACATTGATAGAAGGCAGGATTATTTTTAATTTATGAACTTCTGTCTGGAAAGAACCTTCATGTGAAGCACAGTAGTACCCAAAAAAATTCTCAGATTTTGCCTTTTAGATTTGTGAGCCTTGTTACAAAAATTGCATAGAAAACATATATTAACTGAGTTAGGCCATTTAAGACTGGTGGTCTTAATCCCAGCTTTTGGTAGAATGTTGGAAACAAGTTAGCTGGATGAGTATTAAAAGAAATGAGACTAGATTTTGATGTCTTTCACTACATCTGCAAGGGAAGGTGACTTTCCTAGCTGTATTTTCCTGTTGTCAAAGATTGATTTTCAGAAATCATTTCATTACGATAACCTGTGATCTGTTTTAATGACTTGCCTGAAGGTATGGAATCCTACTTTGATATGTTTGCAGATGATGCAAAGGTAATGAGGGAAGTGAATAGGGAGGAGAATTGCATCAGCTTACATGGGAACCCAGTTAGACTTCAAAGTTGGTCTGAAACATGGTTGATGAATTTAAGCCTGAGCAAATGTAAAGTAATAAGAATTACAGAGTGAAAGATGGCCTCTATGATTATTATGTAGCAGGATGTAAGCTGCAGAATTGTGTGTGTGAGAAAGATTTAGGAGGCAAAATCATCCATAACTTGTTGCCAGAGTCCCATATGAGAATGGTCAGTGGACAAACTGTCTATTGGTAAAAGCAAGTGTAGTCAAGTGGAATGATTTGAGATGTGTAAAGGATATATTGGGTAGGGGTACAACTGCTGGATGGTGTGAAAGCCTTCTACAGAGGAGCAAATGCATGTGTGAGAGTAGTTGGAGAGGTAAGCAAAAGTTTTGGTATGCATGTGGGTGTGAGGCGGGGCTGTATGATGTCACACTGGCTTTTTAACATTATGGATGGAGTGATGAGAGAGATGAAAGCAGAACTAGGGAGGGGGGTGCAGAAATGGAGTGTGTTGGTGAGGTATGATGGCTATTTACATGCCTGTTCATGGATGATACTATGTTGTTTGGTAAGAATGACGAGGAGTTGCAGAGGGTTGAAAGTGTGTTTTATGATATGTGTAAGCTTATGCAATTGTAGTTGAGTATGAGTAAAAGTCAGGTAATGGTGTTTGAAAGGAAATAGAACTGTATCAAAAAAGATGCAAAGAAATACTTTTTTAGGATAAAAGTGGTTGATGAATGGAACAGAATGACTGAGGACATGGTTAATGTGGACATGCATAAATTTAAGAGGTATTACAGTAGAGAATGTTTAAAAGATGGGGCCCCACAGGTGTGAAACTCCCTCCCTGTACAGTACATATAGGTAATAACCATACTTTTATTCTCTCTTAGCTGCATGTACTGGGATGTTATATGCTGCTGCTATCCATTGTTCCCAGTTCTCTTAGACTGCCATCATAGGGTTGATGATAATCAGAATGTATTATCAGGTTTGGACTTCTTTGGGGTGCCATAATTCAGACTCACCTCAGTTAGTTTCATAGCTACAATCGGTGAGTTATCAAGAAATGTGCCTGATATGGTGATCATACTGTTGCTTTTGTCTCCATAGTTGCTTCCAGTTTTAACATTTATTTTAGGTAGATCCTTGATTGACTAGAGTGAATGCCAGGCAACTAAGTATGATTTCAGTCCTGAAATCTGAGGTAATGCTCATCTGTGGACTGAAGGCCAGCAGATTCCCTTGTTACAACTGTAGGGCATCATCATTTTCCTGTTGTTTGCCATGTGTAGATACAAAGGTTATATATTGACTAGCTTTGAACTGAAATAATTATGTGCACCGTATTATAGGTGAGAAAACTAGATTCATTTTGATCAAGTATTTGGGTAAACTGTTTATGTTTGCAGAAACGATGTTGGTTACATGAAACAGGTCGAGATTTAAGAATCTGAACTTTTTAGAAAAAAGAGAAGAGTCCCGAAAATCTGTAATCTTGTACATCCACTGGTTTGGATCATGGTTTTCTAGTCACTACCTTATCTTGTTCTGCCAAAATACATGCCATTGTTCTCACTGTTTGAACATGATTTGGTAAAGCTACAGAATTGGGTTTGTTTGAAGGAATAGTAGTTCTAACAATATTATATGGTTTTGACGCATGGGCTATCGATAAGGTTGTGCAGAGGAGGGTGGATGTGTTGGAAATTGAAATGTTTAAGGACAACATGTGGTGTAAGGTGGTTTGATTGTGTAAGTAATGAAAAGGTAAGAGAGGTATGTGGAATTATAGAGTGTGATTGAGAGAGCAGAGGAGGGTATGTTGAAGTGGTATGGGCATTTGGAGAGAATGAGTGAGGAAAGATTGATAAAGAGGATATATGTGTCGGAAGTGGAGGGAACAAGGAAAAGTGGGATACCAAATTGGAGATGGAAAGATGAAGTGAAAAAGATTTTGAGCAATTGGGGCCTGAACATACAGGAGGGTGAGAGGCATGCAAGGGATAGAGGGAATTGGAATGATGTGGTTTACTGGGATTGACGTGCTGTCATTGTACTGAACCAGGACATATGAAACATCTAGGGTAAACCATGGAAAGGTCTGTGAGGCCTGGATGTGGATAGGGAGCTACCTTGCAGATGCGGGAGACAACGACAGAGTAATATATATATATATATATTAGGTACAGTAGGGTTGAGGGTCAAGTCAATTGGTAGGTGAGTTTGAATGGAGAAAAACTGGAGGAAGTGAAGTGTTTTAGATATCTGGGAGTGGATCTGGCAGCGGATGGAACCATGGAAGCGGAAGTGGATCATAGGGTGGGGGAGGGGGCGAAAATTCTGGGAGCCTTGAAGAATGTGTGGAAGTCGAGAACATTATTTCGGAAAGCAAAAATGGGTATGTTTGAAGGAATAGTGGTTCCAACAATGTTGTATGGTTGCGAGGCGTGGGCTATGGATAGAGTTGTGCGCAGGAGGATGGATGTGCTGGAAATGAGATGTTTGAGGACAATGTGTGGTGTGAGGTGGTTTGATCGAGTAAGTAACGTAAGGGTAAGAGAGATGTGTGGAAATAAAAAGAGCGTGGTTGAGAGAGCAGAAGAGGGTGTTTTGAAATGGTTTGGGCACATGGAGAGAATGAGTGAGGAAAGATTGACCAAGAGGATATATGTGTCGGAGGTGGAGGGCATGAGGAGAAGAGGGAGACCAAATTGGAGGTGGAAAGATGGAGTGAAAAAGATTTTGTGTGATCGGGGCCTGAACATGCAGGAGGGTGAAAGGAGGGCAAGGAATAGAGTGAATTGGAGCGATGTGGTATGCCGGGGTTGACGTGCTGTCAGTGGATTGAATCGGGGCATGTGAAGCGTCTGGGGTAAACCATGGAAAGCTGTGTAGGTATGTATATTTGCGTGTGTGGACGTATGTATATACATGTGTATGGGGGTGGGTTGGGCCATTTCTTTCGTCTGTTTCCTTGCGCTACCTCGCAAACACGGGAGAGCGACAAAGCAAAAATATATATATATATATATATATATATATATATATATATATATATATATATATATATATATATATATATATATTAAACAACCATGGAGACATCACACACCCCTGCCGCAAACCTACATTCACTGAGAACCAATCACTTTCCTCTCTTCCTACACGTACACATGCCTTACATCCTCGATAAAAACTTTTCACTGCTTCTAACAACTTTCCTCCCACACCATATATTCTTAATACCTTCCACAGAGCATCTCTATCAACTCTATCATATGCCTTCTCCAGATCCATAAATGCTACATACAAATCCATTTGCTTTTCTAAGTGTTTCTCACATACATTCTTCAAAGCAAACACCTGATCCACACATCCTCTACCACTTCTGAAACCACACTGCTCTTCCCCAATCTGATGCTCTGTACATGCCTTCACCCTCTCAATCAATATCCTCCCATATAATTTCCCAGGAATACTCAGCAAACATATACCTCTGTAATTTGAGTACTCACATTCGTCCCCTTTGCCTTTGTACAATGGCACTATGCACGCATTCCGCCAATCCTCAGGCAAACGCGGGAGACAGCGACAAAGTATAAGAAAAAAAAAAAATATATATATATTAAACATTTCCTTTCCATAGCCAGAGGTTGAACCATTATGTGACATTCATTTTTTCATTTCATTTCAAGCTAGAAGTTTCAGTTTTCTAAATTGTTTCTTACATTTTTCACATGTATATATATATGTATGTGTGAGTGTGTGTATGTGTGCGTGTGTGTGTGTATGTGTGTGTATGTGTATATATATATGTATATTATCCCTGGGGATAGGGGTGAAAGAATACTTCCCACGCATTCCTCGCGTGTCGTAGAAAGCGACTAGAGGGGACGGGAGCGGGGGGCCAGAAATCCTCCCCTCCTTGTATTTCTTTAACTTTCTAAAATGGGAAACAGAAGAAGGAGTCACGCGGGGAGTGCTCATCCTCCTCGAAGGCTCAGATTGGGGTGCCTAAATGTGTGTGGATGTACTCAGCCTCTCCTGGTACTTCCTCACACAATTCTCCTTCCCAAGCTCACTTACTCTCACCACCCTCTTCACCCCAACATTCACTCTTCTTTTCTGAAAACCCATACAAATCTTCACCTTAGCCTCCACAAGATAATGATCAGACATCCCTCCAGTTGCACCTCTCAGCACATTAACATCCAAAAGTCTCTCTTTCGCGTGCCTGTCAATTAACACGTAATCCAATAACGCTCTCTGGCCATCTCTCCTACTTACATAAGTATACTTATGTATATATCGCTTTTTAAACCAGGTATTCCCAATCATCAGTCCTTTTTCAGCACATAAATCTACAAGCTCTTCACCATTTCCATTTACAACACTGAACACCCCATGTATACCAATTATTCCCTCAACTGCCACATTACTCACCTTTGCATTCAAATCACCCAACACTATAACCCGGTCTCGTGCATCAAAACCACTAACACACTCATTCAGCTGCTCCCAAAACACTTGCCTCTCATGATCTTTCTTCTCATGCCCAGGTGCATATGCACCAATAATCACCCATCTCTCTCCATCAACTTTCAGTTTTACCCATATTAATCGAGAATTTACTTTCTTACATTCTATCACATACTCCCACAACTCCTGTTTCAGGAGTAGTGCTACTCCTTCCCTTGCTCTTGTCCTCTCACTAACCCCTGACTTTACTCCCAAGACATTCCCAAACCACTCTTCCCCTTTACCCTTGAGATTCATTTCACTCAGAGCCAAAACATCCAGGTTACTTTCCTCAAACATACTACCTATCTCTCCTTTTTTCTCATCTTGGTTACATCCACACACATTTAGACACCCCAATCTGAGCCTTCGAGGAGGATGAGCACTCCCCGCGTGACTCCTTCTTCTGTTTCCCCTTTTAGAAAGTTAAAATACTAGGAGGGGAGGGTTTCTGGTCCCCTGTTCCCGTCCCCTTTAGTCGCCTTCTACGACACGTGAGGAATGCGTGGGAAGTATTCTTTCTCCCCTATCCCCAGGAATATTATCCCTGGGTATAGGGGAGAAAGAATACTTCCCATGTATTCCCTGCGTGTCATAGAATGCGACTAAAAGGGGAGGGAGCGGGGGGCTGGAAATCCTCCCCTCTCTTATTTTTTTTTTTTTTTAGATTTTCCAAAAGAAGGAACAGAGAAGGGTATTCCCTCAAAGGCCCAGTCCTCTGTTCTTAACGCTACCTCGCTAATGCGGGAAATGGCGAATAGTTTGAAAGAAAAAATATATATATATATTTTTATTTTGCTTTGTCGCTGTCTCCCGCGTTTGCGAGGTAGCGCAAGGAAACAGATGAAAGAAATGGCCCATACCATCCCCATACACATTTTTATACATACTCGTCCACACATGCAAATATACATACCTATACATCTCAATGTACACGTATATATACACACACACAGACATATACATATATACACATGTACATAATTCATACTGTCTGCCTTTATTTATTCCCATCGCCACCCCGCCACACATGGAATAACATCCCCCTCCCCCCTCATGTGTGTGAGGTAGCGCTAGGAAAAGACAACAAAGGCCCCATTCGTTCACACTCAGTCTCTAGCTGTCATGTAATAATGCCCGAAACCACTGCTCCCTTTCCACATCCAGGCCCCACAGAACTTTTCATGGTTTACCTCGGACGCTTCACATGCCCTGGTTCAATCCATTGACAGCACGTCGACCCCGGTATACCACATTGTTCCAATTCACTCAATTCCTTGCATGCCTTTCACCCTCCTGCATGTTCAGGCCCCGATCACTCAAAATCTTTTTCACTCCATCTTTCCACCTCCAATTTGGTATCCCACTTCTCCTCGTTCCCTCCATCTCTGACACATATATCCTCTTGGTCAATCTTTCCTCACTCATTCTCTCCATGTGACCAAACCATTTCAGAACACCCTCTTCTGCTCTCTCAACTACACTCTTTTGATTACCACATCTCTCTTACCCTATTATTACTTACTCGATCAAACCCCCTCACACCACATATTGTCCTGAAACATCTCATTTCCAGCACATCCACCCTACTCCGCACAAATCTATCTATAGCTCACACCTCGCAACCATATAACATTGTTGGAACCACTATTCCTTCAAACATACCCATTTTTGCTTTCCGAGATAATGTTCTCGACTTCCACACATTCTTCAAGGCTCCCAGAATTTTCGCCCCCTCCCCCACCCTATGATTCACTTCTGCTTCCATGGTTCCATCCACTGCCAAATCCACTCCCAGATATCTAAAACACTTCACTTCCTCCAGTTTTTCTCCATTCAAACTTACCTCCCAATTGACTTGTCCCCCAACCCTACTGTACCTAATAATCTTGCTCTTATTCACATTTACTCTCAGCTTTCTTCTTTCACACACTTTTCCAAACTCAGTCACCAGCTTCTGCAGTTTCTCACCGAAATCAGCCACCAGCGCTGTATCATCAGGGAACAACAACTGACTCACTTCCCAAGCTCTATCATCCACAACAGACTTCATACTTGCCCCTCTTTCCAAAACTCTTGCATTCACCTCCTGAACAATCCCATCCATAAACAAATTAAACAACCATGGAGACATCACACACCCCTGCCGCATACCTACATTCACTGAGAACCAATCACTTTCCTCTCTTCCTACACATACACATGCATTACATACTCGATAAAAACTTTTCACTGCTTCCAACAACTTGCCTCCCACACCATATATTCTTAAAACCTTCCACAGAGCATCTCTATCAACTCGGATCATATACCTTCTCCAGATCCATAAATGCTACATACAAATCCATATACATATATATTTATATTTATATGTATTTATTTATTATACTTTGTCGCTGTCTCCTGTGTCAGCGAGGTAGCGCAAGGAAACGGATGAAAGAAAGGCCCAACCCACCCACATACACATGCACATATACATACCTATACAACTCAGCATATACATATATATACACACATACAGACAGTTGTTGTTCGCTGATGATGCAGCGCTGGTGACTGAGTTTGGTAAAGTGTGTGAAAGAAGAAAGTTAAGAGTAAATGTGAATAAGAGCAAGGTTATTAGGTACAGTAGGGTTGAGGATCAATTCAATTGGGAGGTAAGTTTGAATGGAGAAAGACTGGAGGAAGTAAAGTGTTTTAGATATCTGGGAGTGGATCTGACAGCGGATGGAACCATGGAAGCGTAAGTGAATCATAGGGTGGTGGAGGGGGCGAAAATCCTGGAAGCCTTGAAGAATGTTTGGAAGTCGAGAACATTATCTCGGAAAGCAAAAATGGGTATGTTTGAAGGAATAGTGGTTCCAACAATGTTGTATGGTTGCAAGGCGTGGGCTATGGATAGAGTTGTGCGCAGGAGGGTGGATGTGCTGGAAATGAGATGTTTGAGGACAATATGTGGTGTGAGGTGGTTTGATTGAGTAAGTAATGTAAAGGTAAGAGAGATGTGTGGAAATAAAAAGAGTGTGGTTGAGAGAGCAGAAGAGGGTGTTTTGAAATGGTTTGGTCACATGAAGAGAATGAGTGAGGAAAGATTGACCAAGAGGATATGTGTCAGAGGTGGAGGGAACGAGGAGAAGTGGGATACCAAATTGGAGGTGGAAAGATGGAGTGAAAAAGATTTTGGGTGATTGGGGCCTGAACATGCAGGAGGGTGAAAGGCGGGCAAGGATTAGAGTGAATTGGATCAATGTGGTATATCGGGGTCGACGTGCTGTCATTGGATTGAATCAGGGCATGTGAAGCGTCTGGGGTAAACCATGGAAAGTTCTGTGGGGCCTGGATGTGGAAAGGGAGCTGTGGTTTTGGGCATTATTACATGACAGCTAGAGACTAAGTGTGAACGAATGTGGCCTTTGTTGTCTTTTCCTAGCACTACCTTGCACACATGAGGGGGGAGGGGGATGTTATTCCATGTGTGGCAGGGTGGCGATGGGAATAAATAAAGGCAGACTATGAATTATGTACATGTGTATATATGTATATGTCTGTGTGTGTGTATATATATGTGTACATTGAGATGTATAGGTATGTATATTTGCGTGTATGGACGTGTATGTATATACATGTGTATGGAGGTGGGTTGGGCCATTATTTTCGTCTGTTTCCTTGCGCTACCTCGCAAACGCGGGAGACAGCGATAAAGCAAAATAAATAGATAAAATACATACAGACATATACATATATACACATATACATAATTCATACTGTCTGTCTCTTATTCATTCCCGTCGCCACCCCGCCAAACATGAAATGACAGCCCCTCCCCCCACTTGCGTGCGAGGTAGCGCTAGGAAAAGACAACAAAGGCCACATTCGTTCACACTCAGTCTCTAGCTGTCATGTATAATGTACTGAAACCACAGCTCCCTTTCCACATCCAGGCCACACAAAACTTTCCATGGTTTACCGCAGACAGCACGTCGACCCCGGTATACCACATCGTTCCAATTCACTCTATTATACTTTGTTGCTGTCTCCTGCGTTAGTGAAGTGGTGCAAGGAAACAGATGAAAGAATGGCCCAACCCTCCCACATAGACATGTATATACATAAATGCCCACACATGCACATATACATACCTATACATTTCAACATATACATACATACACATACACATACATGTATAGACATGTACATATTCATACTCACTGCCTTCATCCATTTCTGTCACCACCCTGCCACACATGATATAGCATCCATCACACACACACACACACACACACACATACCCTGGTAGCACCAGGAAAAGACAAAAAGGCCCCACAAAGCTTTCCATGGTTTCCCCAAGACGTTTCACATGCCTTGGTTCAGTCCATTGACAACACGTTGACCCCAATATACCACATCGTTCCAGTTCACTCTATTCCTTGCACACCTTTCACCCTCCTGTATGTTCAGGCCCCAATCGCTCAAAATCTTTTTCACTCCATCCTTCCACCTCCAGTTTGGTCTACCACTTCTCATTGTTCCCTCCACCTCTGACACGTGTATCCTTTTTGTCAATCTTTCCTCACTCATTCTCTCCATATGTCCAAGCCATTTCAACAAGCCCTCTTCTGCTCTCTCAGCCACTCCCTTTTTATTGCCACACATCTCTCTTACCCTTTCTTCATTACTTACTCGATCAAACCACCTCACACCACTTATTGTCCTTAAACATTTCATTTCCAATACATCCATCCCCCTCTGTACAACCCTATCTATAGCCCATGTCTTGCAACCATATGATATTGTTTGAACTACTATTCCTTTAAACATACCCATTTATGCTCAATGAGATAACTTTCTCTCCTTCCACACATTCTTCATTGCTCCAGAACCTTCACCCCCTCCCCCACCCTGTGACTCACTTCTGCTTCCATGGTTCCATTCGCTGCTAAGTCCACTCCCAGATATCTAAAACACTTCTTCCTCCAATTTTTCTCCATTCAAACTCTCATCCCAAAAAGGATACTGATGTCAGAGGTTGAGGGAACAAGGAGAAGCAGGAGACCAAATTGGAGGTGGAAGGATGGAGTGAAAAAGATTTTGGGCGGTCAGGGCCTGATCATACCGGAGGGTGAGAGGCATGCAAGGAATAGAGTGAATTGGAACGACATGGCATACCGGGGTCGATGTGCCGTCAATGGACTGAACCAGGGCATGTGAAACGTTTGGGGTAAACTATGCTAAACTTTGGGGCCTGGATGTGGATAGGGAGCTGTGGTTTCGGTGCATTACACATGACAGCTAGAGACTCAGTGTGAAAGAGTGTGGCCCTTTTTGTCTGTTTTCCTGGCGCTACCTCACTGAAGTAGGGGATAACGATGCTGTTTTCCTGTGGGGTAGGGTAGCGACAGGAATTGAGGAAGGCAAGCAAGTATGAATATGTACATGTGTATATATGT
The DNA here is from genome assembly GCF_036320965.1 of Panulirus ornatus. NCBI lineage: Eukaryota > Metazoa > Arthropoda > Malacostraca > Decapoda > Palinuridae > Panulirus > Panulirus ornatus. The sequence goes on along the minus strand of NC_092226.1, from coordinate 71,679,157 downwards.
ATATGTCTGTGTATGTGTATGTATATGTATGTATGTATATATATATATATATATTTTTTTTTTTTTTTTTTTCAAACTATTCGCCATTTCCCGCATTAGTGAGGTAGCGTTAAGAACAGAGGACTGAGCCTTTGAGGGACTACCCTCACCTGGCCCAATTCTCTGTTCCTTCTTTTGGGGGAAAAAAAAAAAAAAAAAAAAAAAAGAGAGGGGAGGATTTCCAGCCCCCCGCTCCCTCCCCTTTTAGTTGCCTTCTACGACACGCAGGGAATACGTGGGAAGTATTCTTGCTCCCCTATCCCCAGGGATAAATATATATATATATATATATATATATATATATATATATATATATATATATATATATATATATATATATATGGTTGTTTAATTTGTTTATGGATGGGGTTGTTAGGGAGGTGAATGCAAGAGTTTTGGAAAGAGGGGCAAGTATGCAGTCTGTTGTGGATGAGAGAGCTTGGGAAGTGAGTCAGTTGTTGTTCGCTGATGATACAGCGCTGGTGGTTGATTCATGTGAGAAACTGCAGAAGCTGGTGACTGAGTTTGGTAAAGTGTGTGAAAGAAGAAAGTTAAGAGTAAATGTGAATAAGAGCAAGGTTATCAGGTACAGTAGGGGTGAGGGTCAAGTCAATTGGGAGGTAAGTTTGAATGGAGAAAAACTGGAGGAAGTAAAGTGTTTTAGATATCTGGGAGTGGATCTGGCAGCGAATGGAACCATGAAAGCGGAAGTGAATCCATAGGGTAGGGAAGGGGGCGAAAATCCTGGGAGCCTTGAAGAATGTTTGGAAGTCGAGAACATTATCTCGGAAAGCAAAAATGGGTATGTTTGAAGGAATAGTGGTTCCAACAATGTTGTATGGTTGCGAAGTGTGGGCTATGGATAGAGTTGTGTGCAGGAGGGTGGATGAGCTGGAAATGAGATGTTTAAGGACAATATGTGGTGTGAGGTGGTTTGATTGAGTATGTAATGTAAGGGTAAGAGAGATGTGTGGAAATAATGAGCGTGGTTGAGAGAGCAGAAGAGGGTGTTTTGAAATGGTTTGGGCACATGGAGAGAATGAGTGAGGAAAGATTGACCAAGAGGATATATGTGTCGGAGGTGGAGGGAACGAGGAGAAGTGGGATACCAAATTGGAGGTGGAAAGATGGAGTGAAAAAGATTTTGAGTGATTGGGGCCTGAACATGCAGGAGGGTGAAAGGCGTGCAAGGAATAGAGTGAATTGGATCAGTGTGGTATACCGGGGTGGACATGCTGTCAATGGATTGAACCAGGGCATGTGAAGCGTCTGGGGTAAACCATGGAAAGTTCTGTGGGGCCTGGATGTGGAAAGGGAGCTGTGTTTTTGGGCAATATTACATGACAGCTAGAGACTGAGTGTGAACGAATGGGGCCTTTGTTGTCTTTTCCTAGTGCTACCTCGCACACATAAGGGGGGAGGGGGATGTTATTCCATGTGTGGCGAGGTGACGATGGGAATAAATAAAGGCAGACAGTATGAATTATGTACATGTGTATATATGTATATGTCTGTGTGTGTATATATATGTACATTGAGATATATAGGTATGTATATTTGCGTGTGTGGACGTGTATGTATACACGTGTATGGGGGTGGGTTGGGCCATCTCTTTCGTCTGTTTCCTTACGCTACCTCGCAAACGCGGGAGACAGCGACAAAGCAAAATAAATAAATAAAATAAAATATATATGTGTGTGTATGAGTGGATGGGCCACTTTTTCATCTGTTTCCTGTTGCTGCCTTGCTGATGTGGAAAAGAGCGATTATGTATAATAATCATTTAGCTAAAAGTCTAATGTTGCTTCCTCAGTAATTGGTTGCTGCATTGGCTCATTCCATGCATTTGTCCATCTTTTTGGTCATTTTTCTTGTAAATATCTAATGTATTATTAAAAAATTTAATACACAATCCTGTGCAGCTAAAATAAATAAGTACATGATTCCCTACAGAACAGTGATTTAGAGAGTGAAACTTCATGATAACAACATTCAAGAATTAGGTTACAGATTTATAGAATACACTTCAGAAGTTTTCAGTGTAGTAATAGATTTGAAAAAAAAATATTTTTTTGATATTCATTTCCATAAGTAAAAAACTGATTGGGTTTGATAGAGTTTTGGTGTGTGGTGTGATGTGTGTGTGATTTTGTTTAGATGGTGGTCTGCACATTCTCACATTACACATTTCCCTTTAGATGACTGTTTACTATTTCCTTATTTTTGATGATTTGGTTACCTTCTTTTGCCATGCATTCTCTCATACAGCAAGATTATCTCTCATTTATACTGTTAACATACAAGATTTTTCATATAGTGGAAACAGTTGGCAACTGGTTCACTTTTTATGATAGCTGTGTCAATGTACAGAGATCTTCAGCAGATATTTCAAGGGTTACTGCTGGATCTTCAACACTTACAGATGTGGAGAGGGTCAGTAACTGAATTGATGTGGAAGAATCTTCATGCAGCTCCATGTTTTGAATTTGAGAAGCAGGGTATGTGATACAGAAACAGCATTTGGAAGAACAGTTTATGCATGAACAAAGGTCTAGATTGATGATAATGATTCTCAAAGGCTAATATGGATAAACTGTGTTTAGAGCTTAAAATCTAAAATTTGTATATAAATGCAACAGTTTTATTCTTGTCTGGAGGGTATATTTATATGTAGATAACAAAAATAGATTGTAGATGAGCTCAGGTAGGGTGACCTGTGGACCTGTGCATAAGTTTCTGTTTTAAGATAAAACTTGGAAGAGGCAGATATAGATAAACTCAGGAAGAGTGACCTGCTTGTAGCTTTATGTTTTTAAGATAAAGCTTTGAAGAGACAGTGAAAGAGGTTCTTATTCCCCAGTCAGCCTTATCTTTTGATAAAAAAATTTCCTTGAGAACAATTCTATTATTTAAGCAATTTGGGCTGTTTGATTTGTGAAAGATTTGGAATTCACAATGAAAAATGATGAGCTTGTGACATGTCTGTTAAGGTCACAGTATTGTAGAATGAATATTTTTTTTTACTTAGTATTTTTTCTGTGGGGAATAGGAGCTTTTAATCCAGATGAGAGGACCTTATTGCAGTGTCACTCTTGTATCTTATAATGTTATGTTTTGTTATTGAATTTAAGACTTTCCATTCCTCTGATATGAAATTTTCATTGTTTAGTGTTCTGTGCAAGCCATGCTGTAGAAGAATTTTTATATATATGCTTGTCCTTCCCATTTTTTTTAATATTTAAAGTGTGAAGTGCACATCTTTGAAAATACTGTGACTTATGATTCACTTTAACTTATTCTTGGGAGAACCATGTAACCACTGAACAATGAAATATGCATTTGTTTCTAATGTTTTTGTTTCCTTCCATGACATTCAGCAGGGAAAGGGAGCAAGGGTGAGTTAGTTCTATCAGTTTTGCTCTTTTCTGAGAAAGTTGTTTTACAGAATGTTTTTGACCCTCCAGCCATAAGCTTCAAGTTTTTAGTTTTGCATTGTGACATTGAAATCAGGTATTTATGAAATAAATCAGCGTTTTAGCTGGTAGAAGTTTGCCAGCATAGGACTTCTGTTATAGTAGATTGAAGGGAATATAAAGAGAACTAGATCTACAGAAAAAAAAAGAACACAAAGGGGAACAGTTCTATAGAAGTTTGAATGGCACAAAGAGGGGATCAGAGTATTTTAGTGGGGTAAAGGATGCTTAGAGAAGACCAGGGCTGCAGTTGAGTTGAATATATATGTATTGATGCTGTTAGGTGATGAGCACTGAAGAGTGCTACAGCAGAATTAAGGGTACACAGTGGAATCAGGCTGTAGGTGAGTGAAAGGTAAACAGAGTGTAGTAGAGTTGAATGAAGGTTTCATAGATGAGACAAAGTGTTCAGTAGAATGAAGAGCACTGTGGGAATGAAAATACTGTGATGCTGAAACATATGTTCTTTTTGTAATTACAAGACTATGAAAATCTATATTCCTATCTCTCTTATCGGATCCACATCCCCCCTGATAGAAATTATTTTTCCTTCACGTGATTTCCAGTTAGCATTTTATTCCACATCACCATTATATTGTCAGTTACAAGAATAGGCTGCTTCACACCTGGTAATCTTCATGCCCAGATACTTATACATTTTTATTGATTTCTCCATTTCACCATCTGTCTTATTTTGGAGGGATCTCTAATATGTAGTCTGTGAATGTTAAAGTTGATATTTCATATTTCTTATTAAGATAATATCCTTTATGTGAAAAGGTGAGCTGAGATTGGGGTCTAGATATCAGTGAAAGATTAGTTCTGAGCATGGTGTAGTGCATATCATAATATTAGCTGAATCTGGCATCAGCATACAATGTTACTATGCACCATGAGAATGGGAATGCATTGATTAAATTTTCTTTGTGTAAAGAATATTGTATGAAGGGTTGTTGTAATTGTCATATTGTTTTATCAAAAGTTGCTCTTTAGATGTATTCCAGCAGTGTTTTGCTCAGTTGTAACTATTGGCAATAGAACCTGTTGGGCAAAACACCCCACCTCATCAGATTGAGCAAAGGGGACTAGATCCCCCATTTGGTGAGGTTCCCCTACTGTTGATTCCAGAGGATTTGATGAAATCACTATTATATTATCAGCATTTCATAGGTGGTTAAAATGCCTGTAATTGACACTAATACTTTTATTTTCCTGATACAGTATTCTGAATACCTTTAGTACTATCATGAATAACTTCAGAAAAATTATATCTCTTTGTTCTGTTCTTTTCATTCTATCCTGATCACTCTTAATGCAGTTTGAATGTTGATTTTGCATCTTCATATATGTATGTCCAATTATTTCTAAGTATATTATATATGCGTTGTCTTTTAAATCATTCACTGTGGAACCTGTGTTAATGGAATGAAATGCCTTTTCATAATCTACAAAGATATGCTGGGAGGTTTCTCATGATTGTTTTAGAGATGTTTGCCAGCATTTCAGTTGCTTAAATGCTGCATTTTCTTATTATTGATTCATAAACAGTACATAGCAGAGTATGTAAAAACTGAACCACAACAAATAGAATATCCCATTCTCACCTACACAACATGGCTTTGGACCTAGCCACTCCACTACCACTACAATACAAACTGACCTCATTCAGCATATCATAGATGAGTTAAAAGCAACCACATTCTCTCTCCTACACAGTACTAGTGCCAGTAGACATCAACAAAGCACCCCATAGACATATACCCATCAGAAGCCCCACTCCTCAGACAAACACAATTCACAATTGTACGTCAATGCTCTGGATATCATCCGTTCCTGCAAAGGAGTTTTGAGACATGCAGTGACAAATATATGGATGGCACTATAGCAAACCAGTGTTTGCAAGGTATAAGACAACAAATGAGTACACTAGGATAAGAAAGGAGGAGCAGAAAAACTTTGAAAAAAATATTTTGGACAAGGCAGGAAAAATCTGAAACTTTTCCTTAGATTCATCAAGAGTCAGTTATTAGTTATAGAAGAGCTAATCAGGCTAATTGAGTCAAAAGAAAGAATAGTTGAGGATGGTGTAAGGATATGTGAGGAATTGAATAGCAAGTTCAAAAGTGTTTTCACAGTAGAAGACACTGTAGCTCTAACAGTAGTGACGTGAAATAGGGAGGTTTTAGAAAACATTGTGATATCTAGAAAAACGTTGATATAATACTAAAAAGTCTTCACCCATACTAGGTTCATTGTCCTGATTAGATTTTACCATATTTGCTGAAAATGTGTGCTGATATGATAGGTAAACCTCTTAAAATATTTTGTAAGATATTGGTGGAGAGAGGAAGAGTGCTAAGGGCAACGTTATAACTATCTACTAGAAATGGGACTGGGATCATGCTCTGAACTATTGACCTGTGTCACAGATGAGTGTGGTCTGTAAGGTTCTAGGAAAGATAATTTGAAACCAAATAGGTGACTTCCTACAGAGGAGAAATTACCTAATTGAGAGACAGCATGGTTTTAGGGAAAGTAGTTCGTGAGTAACAAGCCTCTTAGATTTCTTTGAGAGAGTAAGCTCTGTCATTGACAGAAGAGAAGGCTGGGTTGATTGTATTTGGACTGCCACAAAGCTTTTGAAACTGAACCACATTGGAGACTGTTTAAAAAGATTTGATTAACTGGCAGGAATCTGGGGGAAACATCCTCAGTGGATTGAATATTATCGTAGTTAAAAGGAACAAAGGATGCATGTCAGTGGAGCTGTCTCTGAAGGGGTCAAGGTGACCAGCAGAATGCTCCAGGCTCTTTTCTAGTAACATTACTCTTGATCTATTTAAGTGACTTGCCTGAAGGTATGAACTCCTTCCTGAATATGTTTGCAGATCATGAAAAGGTCAAAAGGGAAGTGGAAAGCAAGGAGGATTGCATCAACGTACAGAGGACCTAAACAGACACCAAAATTGGCCAAATAATGTCTTCCATACCCACACAAAGCAACCAGAGTGGTAGTGAATTTGAATGATGTTATATACAGGGAATGACATGCTGTCGTTCGACTAAACCTGGGCATTTGAATTGGCTGGGAGAAGTCCTGGAAAGGTCTGTAGGGCCTGGTTATGGATAGGGAGCTGTGTTTTTGGAACATTGCACATGGCAGCTAGAGAATGGATGTTAGTGAATGCAGCCTTTCTCTGACTGTTCCTGGTGCTACCTCACTAACATGGGAAATAGTGGACAAGTAAGAAAAAAGTCACCATCCTTTAAGATAAATGAGCGTGTAATGCAAGACATTATCAAGATCAGTGTATACTGTAGCAACTCAAACAATAAATATAGTCTCGTTAACTAGTGCAAGGTTTCTGCAGTTTGTAATTATAAAAAGGAAAATGAGTTGACTCAAGACAAAAGCCCTTTGAATACCACCAATATAGTTCTCATATTTGACTGTCGTCACAAAGGCTGTGAACTTCGTCCTAACGGATGTATGGGAATGACCAACACTTCTTTGAGTTGCAGAATTACAATGCACCAGCCAGATGCTGCATCTAAACCTCATCTGGAAAGGTTCACAGTATAACCCTTACACTACCACCATAGGTGGAAAAGAACAAAGATCCTTGAACATTGCAACAGTTATTACAAATTATAGATAAGCAGTTTTCACCTGAATTTTCTCCTTTGCTTGATAGCCAGGAAACAAGTCAGGTTAGAACTTTTAGATCCTTTGGACCTACCAACCATGAAAGATAACCTCAGGGTGGGTCCCATGTAGTTGACTCCAGCTTGAGGTCTGACTACATGCACCCTTAATCATTTAGTACCTTCTATCAACTTTACTGTAGAAGTGGAAAATTATTGTATGTTACCATTTTTAGATTGCATGATCCATAGGCATAGAAACATGTTTAAGTTTAGCATGTACAGAAAACCCACCAGTGTTTGTCCATATAGTCATGATTACTCAGTTGAACATGACAGAGTAGAATTATCATCATTCCAGTTAATGTTCCTTAGGGCATTACATCTATGGAGTCTAGAATTTATTGATGATGAGTGTTAGATGTATTCTATTGGATCAGAGTTAAAGTATCCTAGATCTTTCATTGATAATTCCCTTAAGTTGGCAAAGAAGTCATTTTATAGAGTTACACCCAAACCTCCCTTAGATACCAAGAATCTTTTAGTTCTTTCTTTTATTATTAAGTTTACATTGCCTCCCAGGTTGCATAAATCCTTTACTGTAAATGAAGTCTTCAGCAATAACAGTACTATAAAGATGTCTTAATCAAAAACTCACCTGAAAATTCTATGGGCTGTGTTTACAGAATACCTTGTAAAAATTGTAATATGTGTTATGTTGGGCAGACTGGTAAGGATCTATATGTTAGACTTAAGCTACATTGATATAGTATAAGAACAGGAAATGAATCAAATACCTCTTTGTGTTAAAAGTTATGACCATTGTATTAACTGGAGTAAGTCCAGTTCAGTTATTAACTCTTACTCCTGTAACTCTAGAGATATCATTGAATCTTCGACTAGTAACCACTGAAAGAACTGTAACATTAATATTAGTGAGGGTCTATACAAATTGGATAGCTTTATTGTACTCAGATTTTGTAAACTTCACTTTTTTGTCTACATAACAGAAATTTTATGACAGGTATGTTGCAAGGCCTGAACACACCAGTCCAAATACCACCATCCGGTAATGCTTGTTTACCAATTGCATCTTAGCTTTGTCTCTTCCTTGTATATCAAGTGGCTGTTCTACATGTCTCATTCTTGTGTTTCCCGTGACGATGTGATCATTACACAAAAGTGCTCTTGGGAATTTATCATATTTCATTTTCCAGTGTTTTTATTGCATAACTTGATCCCTTACTCACGACCTATGTGACTTACGACCATCCTTACGTACAACCAGAAAAAAAATACTAAAAAATAATTATGAAATATGAACTAAAGAATCATAAAGTCTAAAAAGAAACTACAGAATCATATAATAAACCTGGTTACTAAAAAATGAGATAATCATGATAGAAATTGAGTAGGGTAAAAGAATGCTGTACAGGTATATGAATTCTTCATGCCATGCTGAAATGCGTCCGACTTACATCTATTTCAAGATCCGACTGGTCGGTCAGAACAAAACTAGGACATATTTGGGGAGGGGTTTTACTAGATCACATCAAGGTTTTAGGAGCGATTAAGAATGTATGGAAGGCGAGAACATCATCTTGGAGAGCAAAAATGGGTATGTCTGAAGGAATAGCAGTTCCAACAATAGTATATGGTTGTGAGGCATGGACTATAGATAGGGTTGTACGTAGGAGGGTGGATATGTTGGAAGTGAAATGTTTGAGGACAATATGTGGTGTGAGTTGGTTTGATCGAGTAAGTAATGAAATTGTAAGAGATATGTGGAAATAAAAAGAGTGTGGTTGAGAGAGTAGAAGGGGGTTTGTTGAAATGGTTTGGACATATGGAGAGAATGGGTGAAGAAAGATTGACAAAGAAGATATATGTGTCCGTGGTTGAGGGAACAAGGAGAAGCGGGAGATCAAATTGGAGGTGGAAGGATGTAATGAAAAAGATTTTGGGCGATCGGGGCCTGAACATATTGGAGGATGAGAGGCATGCTAGGAATAGAGTGAATTTGAATGATGTGGTATTCCGGGGTTGATGTGCTGTCAGTGGACTGAACAGGGCATGTAAAGTGTCTTAGGTAAACCATGGAAAGGTCTGTGGGGCCTGGATGTGGAAAGGGAGCTGTGGTTTTGGTGCATTACACATGACAGCTAGAGATTGAGTGTAAGCAGACGTGACACACACACACACACACACACACACACACACACACACACACACACACACACACACACACACACACACCCCACACCACCACCACCCCCACCACCACCACCACCACCAACACACACACACACACACACACCTTGTTTTTTTTTTGGGGGGGGGGGGGGGTATTTCCTTTGTGGCAGGGTGGTGACGAGAATGGACGAAGGCAGCAAGTATGAATATGTACATGTGTATATATGTGTCTGTGTATGTATATGTGTGTGTGTATGGGCATTTATGCATATATATGTGTATATGAATCTGTTTCCTTGCGCTTCCTTGCTGATGCGGGATATGGCGAATATGTGAAAAGGAAAATTATATATCCATTGACAGCACGTCGACCCAGGTATACCACATCGTTCCAATTCGCTCTATTCCTTGCACGCCTTTCACCCTCCTGCATGTTCAGGCCCCGATCACTCAAAATCTTTTTCACTCCATCTTTCCACCTCCAATTAGGTCTCCCACTTCTCGTTCCCTCCACCTCTGACACATATATCCTCTTTGTCAATCTTTCCTCACTCATTCTCTCCATGTGACCAAACCATTTCAAAACACCCTCTTCTGCTCTGTCAACCACACTCTTTTTATAACCACACATCTCTCTTACCCTATTATTACTTACTCGATCAAACCACCTCACACCACATATTGTCCTCAAACATCTCATTTCCAGCACATCCACCCTCCTGTGCACAACTCTATCCACAGCCCACGTCTCGCAACCATACAACATTGTTGGAACCACTATTCCTTCAAACATACCCATTTTTGCTTTCCGAGATAATGTTCTCGACTTCCACACATTCTTCAAGGCTCCCAGAATTTTCGCCCCCTCCCCCACCCTATGATTCACTTCCGCTTCCATGGTCCCATCCACTGCCAAATCCACTCCCAGATATCTAAAACACTTCACTTCCTCCAGTTTTTCTCCATTCAAACTTACCTCCCAATTGACTTGACCCTCAACCCTACTGTACCTAATAATTACCTTGCTCTTATTCACATTTACTCTCAACTTTCTTCTTTCACACACTTTACCAAACTCAGTCACCAGCTTCTGCAGTTTCTCGCATGAATCAGCCACCAGCGCTGTTTCATCAGCGAACAACAACTGACTCACTTCCCAAGCTTTCTCATCCACAACAGACTGCATACTTGCCCCTCTTTCCAAAACTCTTGCATTCACCTCCCTAACAGCCCCATCCATACAAATTAAACAACCATGGAGACATCACATACCCCTGTTGCTAACCTACATTCACTGAGAACCAATCACTTTCCTCTCTTCCTACACGTACACATGCCTTACATCCACAATAAAAACTTTTCACTGCTTCTAACAACTTGTCTCCCACACCATATATTCCTGTGTGGCTTGGTGGGGATGGGAATTGGGAATGTATGAAGGTAGCAAGTAGGAATGTATACTTGTGTATATATGTATGCGTCTGTGTATGTATATGTATGTATATGTGTGTGTGTATGGGCATTTATCCATGTATTTGTGTACATGAATCTGTTTCCTTGTGCTTCCTCGCTGATGCGGGAAACTGTGGTTAAGTATAATATACCTCACTAATGTGGGATATGGCGAATATGTGTGAAAAGAAATATTTTTTTTTTTTTTTTTTTTTTTTTTTTTTTTTTTTTTTATACTTTGTCGCTGTCTCCCGCGTTTGCGAGGTAGCGCAAGGAAACAGACGAAAGAAATGGCCCAACCCCCCCCCCCATACACATGTACATACACACGTCCACACACGCAAATATACATACCTACACAGCTTTCCATGGTTTACCCCAGACGCTTCACATGCCTTGATTCAATCCACTGACAGCACGTCAACCCCTGTATACCACATCGCTCCAATTCACTCTATTCCTTGCCCTCCTTTCACCCTCCTGCATGTTCAGGCCCCGATCACACAAAATCTTTTTCACTCCATCTTTCCACCTCCAATTTGGTCTCCCTCTTCTCCTCGTTCCCTCCACCTCCGACACATATATCCTCTTGGTCAATCTTTCCTCACTCATTCTCTCCATGTGCCCAAACCATTTCAAAACACCCTCTTCTGCTCTCTCAACCACGCTCTTTTTATTTCCACACATCTCTCTTACCCTTACGTTACTTACTCGATCAAACCACCTCACACCACACATTGTCCTCAAACATCTCATTTCCAGCACATCCATCCTCCTGCGCACAACTCTATCCATAGCCCACGCCTCGCAACCATACAACATTGTTGGAACCACCATTCCCTCAAACATACCCATTTTTGCTTTCCGAGATAATGTTCTCGACTTCCACACATTTTTCAAGGCTCCCAAAATTTTCGCCCCCTCCCCCACCCTATGATCCACTTCCGCTTCCATGGTTCCATCCGCTGCCAGATCCACTCCCAGATATCTAAAACACTTCACTTCCTCCAGTTTTTCTCCATTCAAACTCACCTCCCAATTGACTTGACCCTCAACCCTACTGTACCTAATAACCTTGCTCTTATTCACATTTACTCTTAACTTTCTTCTTCCACACACTTTATATTACACATGACAGCTAGAGAATGGATGTGAATGGATGTGGCCTTTCTTCATCTGTTCCTTGTGCTTCCTCACTTACGTGGAAAATGGCAATCATTCATTAAAAAATTTATATATATTTTGACGTGAGGGTGGAAACTTGGAAAATGATATATATTTTGACATGAGGGAAGCATGGTACAGCTAGCTTGGGCCACAGCCAGAATATTTATTCATCAGGGAAATTTAACACACATTTAGGTACAATTTTAATATTTTTTGTAAAATTCATTTGTTTTAGAAAAATAACTTTCAAACGGTAAAGCAATAAAGGTACATATGATAATTCCGTTCTAACAGATAGATTGTAAGGAATGATGGTACATTAGAAGCCAAGTTCTGTAACATCCCAAGTTCTTCCAAAGAACATTAATGAAACATCACCAGTTGTTATGAAGTCTCTCGCATTCCTTTAAGGCTGGAGTCTTGAGGTTGTAGTAAAGACAACTCTGAATCAGAGGTGAAAATCTCAAGGATCACTTGGTTGGAATTAGGGCTTGCAAGAGGTGCAACTTACTTTCCCCATGCTTATGTTGCCCAATAATTTTCAGCTTTTCAGCAATGCTGAAGTGTTCCCTAGATCTTTTGGCACACATGACATTAATACTTTTCTTATCTGCCATGATTTAACACCAAAATATGGGCCTTTGTACCATAAATGATGCTGCAGTTGTGTGAAAACATGGGCACCGAGTTTGTCAGTGTGTTGACCAGGCTGGCACTTACCACATACTGGTTGACATTGACCATGCTGTCGTGTTTGTTTCATCTTGAATTTTCTACTGAAGTTATCTTTGTAGGTGTAAATGCACAAAGTTAGTCCATCATCATATTGCTGTAAATCAGTGGTATATGTGTCTGAAGTGGAGGGGACAAGGAGAAAGGGGAGACCAATTGGAGAAGAAAGGATGGAGTGAGAAATATTATGAGTTCTCAGGGCCTGAACATACAGGAGGGTGAAAGGCATGCATGGGATACAGTGAATTGGAGAGCATTACTGTATACAGGGAGCATTGAGGTGTCAGTAAAGTGAACCAAGGTATATGAAGCATACAGGGGAAATCACAGAAAAATATGTGGGGCCAGGTTGTGGATAGGGGATTGTGGCTTCAGTGCATTACACATTACAGCTAGAAAATAGATGAGCAAATGTGGCTTTTTTTCATGTTTCTGGTGCTACCTTGCTAACATGGAAAACATTGAACTAGTATGAAAAATGTATGTATACATATGTGTAAGTGTGAAAAGAGAACATTATTGTAAAATAAAGAGAAATGATTTAAGTGGTGTGCAACAGGCTGCCACATGTTCTCACACCCATTGCTTCAGACTGAGGATTGAAAATAATGGACTATTCCATTACATCCCAAGTTTTTTCTGATGGGTCTTTAAATTAACGGACTAAATTTTTGATGTAACAGACTTTTATGGATATGTCTGTTAGATCCCAAACTTGTCTGGTGTTCTGCAGAAGGTCTGGGTAAAAGAGGAATTCTAGTACATTGGAGTCTTTTAGAATGAGGTTTACTGCATTTTATTGCTAGAGACTGCAATGTTTTTCTGTATGCACTAGGATATTTCCAAATGTACCATACACGAAGACACTACTGAAAATATGAACTAAATACAGTGAACCCTCTCTGTCATCCCCAGTACATAGCAGACATTGGCTTTATCAGACACCCTAATGCCAGTCGGACTTGTCATCATAACCTGTGATAGTCCAAAGCTATAAACACTTGCAGTCACCAACAACTCCTTTGATACATATAGTAGTTTCTCTGCATAGAGAGCATTGCACTTCTGTATTCTTATGTTGTAATATTGTATGTACAGTTTAACTCAATGTACAATTTATGATTTATTTAAGTCAAACACATATGAAAAAGACTTTTTTGATATCTGTTCTGCATTACGAACGAGCTTATGTAATGTTATTTTCTTGATGATATGGAATTCAGCGCATTATAGTTAACGAAAATGATGATTTGTTCCCAAAAGTAATTGTTTCACAGTAAAAGATATCAATACAATACGTATACAATAAGTGTACGTGTAAAGGTTTGATGTAAAGTATTTCCTGGAAACACTTCTACTGTATCCTAAATGAACTTTTTTAATATTGTTTTCTCATTGGCATGGAATCCACCTCATTTATATCTAAGGAAAGTAATATATTCTCTAAAAGTAAATATTTCACTGTAATAAAGTATCAGTATAATTATAATGCTGTATACAGTGCCGTACAGTATTACATAAAGGTTCATTCATTTTCGCCTCAGTGGATACTCTTAGGATCGGTTAGTCCTTTTGTGTCGGCCAAGCTGTCAACGTCTTTCTTTTAACCCACATGCTATGAGTTGTGACATTTTTGTCTCGTAAAACTCACTTTTTGCTTTCATAGCAAATTCATGTGGTGTTTTGCCTTCTTGCTGATTTTAGTATTTTTTGTTATGGCTTCCAGAGGTGAAATATCATCAACTCTTTAAGAGCTAAAAGCAAATATTGCTAAAGTGAAATTGGAACTCTTGGAAAAACATGACTGTGGATTGTCTTTGAAGCTGGTAGTAGAAAAATAATTGCCCTGTGTATTTAGTACAGCACCTTATAAATATTGTGTACATTTGTGGATATTTAAGTGTACTATGATACAGAAATGGAAAAATATAACTGAGCACTGTGTGTTTAGTCCAGCACCTTATAGAAAAATAAAACTGTGCACTGTGTGTTTAGTCCAACATCTTGTAAATGTTGTGTACGTTAAGAGGATATTTAAGTGCATTGTGATACAGAACGTTATGACCTATGGTTCTGACTGGTGTGTATATCCTGCTTCCCAAGTGCTCCAGAAACCTCATAGATATAGAAAGGAAGGGACTCCTAGGGCAGGAAGTAGATATGTGAATATGTTATAGTAGATGCTCTAGTATTGTTTAAGTGGAATCCTTTGCCTCAGTACAGTATCTCCACCATCACCTCCAACCTCTTTCACCACCATGGTCACCCTCACCCCCACGAGTGCTACAGTTCTCTACAGGTACTGTAACAGTGTACCATCAACAACTGCTGTGGTAAGTACATTACCTTTTCTTATGAAAACCATTTAACAGCTCTCTACTGCGGTGCTGGATTGTGTTATTTTACTTGTACATAATGGTCATGGAAATAAGAATTGCCAGTGCTGTACATATGGCCCACGTCTCCATGGTTGTTTAATTTGTTTATGGATGGGGTTGTTATGGAGGTGAATACAAGAGTTTTGGAAAGAGGGGCAAGTATGCAGTCTGTTGGGGATGAGAGAGCTTGGGAAGTGAGTCAGTTGTTGTTCTCTGATGATACAGCACTGATGGCTGATTCATGTGAGAAACTGCAGAAGCTGGTGACTGAGTTTGGTAAAGTGTGTAAAAGAAGAAAGTTAAGAGTAGATGTGAATAAGAGCAAGGTTATTAGGTACAGGAGGGTTGAGGGTCAAGTCAATTGGGAGGTGAGTTTGAATGGAGAAAAACTGGAGGAAGTGAAGTGTTTTAGATATCTGGGAGTGGATCTGTCAGCGGATGGAACCATGGAAGCGGAAGTGATCATAGGGTGGGGGAGGGGGCGAAAATTCTGGGAGCCTTGAAGAATGTGTGGAAGTCGAGAACATTATCTCGGAAAGCAAAAATGGGTATGTTTGAAGGAATAGTGGTTCCAACAATGCTGTATGGTTGCGAGGCGTGGGCTATGGATAGAGTTGTGCGCAGGAGGATGGATGTGCTGGAAATGAGATGTTTGAGGACAATGTGTGGTGTGAGGTGGTTTGATCGAGTAAGTAACGTAAGGATAAGAGAGATGTGTGGAAATAAAAAGAGCGTGGTTGAGAGAGCAGAAGAGGGTGTTTTGAAATGGTTTGGGCACATGGAGAGAATGAGTGAGGAAAGATTGACCAAGAGGATATATGTGTCGGAGGTGGAGGGAACGAGGAGAAGAGGGAGACCAAATTGGAGGTGGAAAGATGGAGTGAAAAAGATTTTGTGTGATCGGGGCCTGAACATGCAGGAGGGTGAAAGGAGGGCAAGGAATAGAGTGAATTGGAGCGATGTGGTATACAGGGGTTGACATGCTGTCAGTGGATTGAATCAGGGCATGTGAAGCGTCTGGGGTAAACCATGGAAAGCTGTGTAGGTATGTATATTTGTGTGTGTGGATGTATGTATATACATGTGTATGGGGGTGGGTTGGGCCATTTCTTTCGTCTGTTTCCTTGCGCTACCTCGCAAACGCGGGAGACCGAAAAAAAAATATATATATATAAATATATAAATATATATATATATATATATATATATATATATTGGATAGATGTGGTATACCGGGGTTGACGTGCTGTCAGTGGATTGAATCAGGGCATGTGGAGCGTCTGGGGTA
>NC_092226.1:71310290-71360290 GCF_036320965.1 Panulirus ornatus | reverse complement strand
TATGTGTTTCAGTGTGTGTGTGTGTGTGTGTGTGTGTGTGTGTGTGTGTGTGTGTGTGTGTGTGTGTGTGTGTGTGTGTGTGTGTTTAGGATACATGCATTTACAATACCCAATTGGCTGGTGAGTCACGTTGGTCCACCTCCATCATTCAAGAGTTATTAACAGAACAGGCGACGTGTCTAATTAAGATGTGTATCTTAAGTATTTCTTAAGGTATATCGAGAAGGCCCATCCATGACTGTGAGGGAGGGATGATGGGGTGTGAGCTGCAGCCACGGTGCATGGTGAGACACCAGTGTAGGGTGCGACAGTGTAGGGTTCGACATTGTAGGGTGCGAGTGTAGGGTGCGACAGTGAAGGGTGCGACAGTGTAGGGTGCGACAGTGAAGGGTGCGACAGTGTAGGGTGCGACAGTGAAGGGTGAAACAATGTATGGTACGACAGTGAAGGGTGCAACAGTGTATGGTACGACAGTGAAGCGTGCGACAGTGTAGGGTGCGAAAGTGAAGGGTGCGGCAGTGAAGGGTACGACAGTGAAGGGTGCGACAGTGTATGGTACGACAGTGAAGGGTGCGACAGATAAGGGTTACAAACGTGGGCGAGACAGTGGAAAGCGTGGCAGGAGGCGGGGGAGGAGGAGGAAGTTTTGCGTGCGAAAGTTTGGGTGCGACAGCAACGAAGAGTACACCAGTGAGTAAGGTGATAGCCAAGGGTAAAACCCATTTCCTTTGCTCCCATCTACATAGTCATTAACCACAAGGGGGGATGTTGTGGTAGTGAAATAGGTAGTGCTTCCTCCGTAGAGTCTATATGCCTCACCGTTGCTCTTGGGGGATGTCCGCAGACTCACGTTACCCATCAGTGAGTTGGTGTTAGTGAGGGATGGGAGCAGATAGTACCACCAACTGCTTGCTCTCTTGAGTAAATGATCAGATTACTCGGCCTTCAATACACTTAACTACCATTTTAGAGCAATCCATCTCCCCTGTGTAGTTAAGGGGACCCCCCTGTGCTATATTGTTATATAATCATGCATATAGTGAACTATATATTAGACTATATATTGATATATCTTGATCTCATGAGCCACACTGACTCATGGGTCTTTCCCCTGGCGATGGTGTGTGCTATACAGTGGTTTTGTACTGTAGTACAAAGAGGTCTTGTACTGTATTAAACAAGGTTTCTGAACTGTAGTATACATGGGTCTTGTAATGCAATATACAGGGGGGTTCTTGTAATGTAGTCTACAGTTGCCTTAAACTGTATTATACAGGGGTTTTCTACTGTAGTATACAGGGGTCTTATACTGTCATATACAGGGGTCTTGTACTACTATATACAGGTGCCTTGTACTACAGTATACAGGGGGTCTTGTACTGTTCTATACAGAGGCCTTGAACTATATTATACAGGGGTATTGTACTGCAGTATACAATGGCCATGTAATAATCATATTCATTGCCACACAAACCATATGGTTCTTCCTCAGCTTACCCACGAAGAGGAAGGTGCTCACAGCCAACAATGTTATGGTGAATTAATGTTCTTAATGTGTCCACAAGAGTCATTCGTCTGTCAATCATTACTTCAATAATCAGTTTATAATACAATCATTTATATGTCCAGGATAAAACATGTGAGTTAATCATTCTCTAGTAAGTGATAATAAACCCATTATTTCTACGTAGCTTATACACGACACAGACATGATGGATAGCAACACACACAGACACACACACACACACACACACACACACACAAGTGACCTTAGAGAACCACGTGACCTCTGACCTCTGTATCGTAGACCTGGGTATCAACATCGACCCCACGGGGTGTCTGGAATACCACTGGGGGCATCGTCCCCTCTTCACCCCAGGGGTCCGTCTGTACCTCCGCCTCCGCCTCAGGGGGGCGTTCCAGCTGTGGGGGGGAGAGACGACAACACTGGGTCATGGATGGTTGAGGGTGGGGTGAGGTGAGCCACCTGTCGTGGTAGATGGAGGGAGGAGGAGGGGGGTTGTTTGGGGGTATGGGGTGAGGTGAGGGGAGGTGTGAGGTGAGGGGTGGTGTGAGGTGAGGGGTGTGGTGTGAGGTGAGGGGTGTGTGGTGTGAGGTGAGGGGTGTGGTGTGAGGTGAGGGGTGTGTGGTGTGAGGTGAGGGGTGTGGTGTGAGGTGAGGGGTGTGGTGTGTGAGGTGAGGGGTGTGGTGTGAGGTGAGGTGTGTGGTGTGGAGTGAGGGGTGTGGTGTGAGGTGAGGTGTGTGGTGTGAGGTGAGGGGTGTGGTGTGAGGTGAGGTGTGTGGTGTGAGGTGAGGGGTGTGGTGTGGGGTGAGGGGTGTGGTGTGAGGTGAGGGGTGTGGTGTGAGGTGAGGGGTGTGGTGTGAGGTGAGAGGTGAGGGGTGTGAGGTGGTGGGTAAGGGGTGAGTAATTGAAGGCACTTCATAAAGCTCCTATGATGAGTAACTACGATGAGTGTGGGAGATGAATACAATGGAGTCACCCTATGGTGTTATTCACTCCATAAAGACACCATAATGTATGATGAAGAGGAGCTTGATGAAGACATCATGATGCATAAGGACTTAAAAGAGATACCAGCATGAATCAAGACTTACACATCTGCGGATGCCATGATGAATAATGTGAACTGCTCAGGAGGAGCATGAAACTACCTCGTCTTCGTCGTATTACCCCCCCCCCCCCCCTCACAGACAAGTGAGATCTGGCTGGTCGACTCACCCCACAGACAACTACAGGCCAGGCTGGCTGGTCGACTCACCCTACAGACCACTACAGGGCTGGCCTGGCTGGTCGACTTACCCCCATAGACAACTAAAGGCCTAGCTGGTCGACGCACCCCCTACAGACCACTACAATCCTAGCTGGTCGACTCACCCCCTACAGACCACTACAATCCTAGCTGGTCGACTCACCGGTTCGTAGTGGTTCTCGGTCTGCACCTGGGCGTGGACGCGAGGGTAGGACCTGTGTGGGTGGTGGTGGGAGGCGCCGTGGGACGGGTAGAGGGAAGACACCCCGTGGCTCTCCCGCCGCAGCCGCGCCCGGGCCTCCAGCTTCTCCCTGAACTCCTGACGGCGGAGGTGGTGCTGCTGCTGCTGCTGGCTCTGGGACGCAGGGTCAGAACCCTCGTGCTGTCGGAGGTCAAGACGAGGTCAGAGAGGAGAGGGGGGACATGGTGGAGGGAGGGACGGGAGCTGAGAGAGGAGAGGGGGAGACATGGTGGAGGGAGGGACGGGTGCTGAGAGAGGAGAGGGGGAGACATGGTGGAGGGAGGGAGGGACACGGGTGCTGTGTATGAACTACTGGGCGAATGATGGTGTGGGGTAAAAGTCCTTTTCTTAAGTGGGTGGTTCTTCCTCCAGTGGGTAACTGAAGGTACTGACACACCACCTAGTATAGGGCACTGCAGAGTAAATAAGGTTATGATCAGATCTAAGTTGGACTTAAGATCATAAGGAAAGAAATACATTAACTTGACTTCAAAGTTGCCTTCCAGGATAAGTGGTAGTGTGAAGTAGATGTAAGTAAGTGTGACCACTTTATGGTCATAGGGTCAGGTCGGGCCAGCTCTGGGGCTACACACAGCCACTTGCCCCTGGCAGAGGAACACAGATGTGTGTGTGTGTGTGTGTGTGTGTGTGTGTGTGTGTGTGTGTGTGTGTGTGTGTGTGTGAGGGGAAACACAGCTACGACATGAGGGCTCTTCACCCTCATCAATACATAATGGGACATTATACATTATACATTATACATTGCTCACCTCAATACCATCTGGGGGACAGAGTGTTCCTCTCGTGCATTTCAGTATAAGGAAGCCATGGGCATAATTACTACAACCACTTCATCATGCCTTCTACTGTTACCTGAAGGGGAATGTTAAGGCCTCGCAACTCCACTTCTACAAGTCTTACACTCCTCCAGGAGGATTTCAATCCCCTCCCTCCCCACACACATCCACTCCTCCAGGAGGATTTCAATCCCCTCCCCCACACACATCCACTCCTCCAGGTGGATTTCAATCCCATCCCCCAACTAACATCCACTCCTCCAGGAGGATTTCAATCCCCTCCCCCCACACACATCCACTCCTCCAGGAGAATTTCAATCTCCCTTCCTCCCCCACACACACATCATTTGCATACATATTTTCGTCATTATAGCTTCGGTCAAGTATAAATTTCACATTCCATGTCGTTATCCTTGATATCATATCCAGGTCGCGAGATATCGAGATAACTGGCCTGCAGACGAGGAAGACAACGAGACAAGAGGGCCGAAGCTACGAGCTGATAAGGCGATATTAATGGACAGAGAAGGAACGAAGATAAGTTATCTTTTGACACGAGATTCCCTGAGCCTTCCTTCGGTTCTCGACTGTGGTTCACTCCTGACGAAGAGGTCTCGGTCCTGTCCTCGAACACGGGCTGTCCTCGAGCCGGAGTCTCGCGTGTCTCCTGTGGTCTATAGTGCTGGCTGTCAAGAAGGCCTCTTCTGTGAAGGATGTTGATAGCAATATCCTCCAGGACCCAGACTACAGGAATGGTATTTGACGACTCCAACGCAATAGTCACCCCTTGGTGGGCTGGGAGTGGCGGTGTTGGCGTGGGAGTGGTGGAGAGGTGGAGGGAGGGAGAATGTTGGTGTAGGAGTGGTGGAGAGGTGGAGGGAGGGAGAATGTTGGTGTGGGAGTGGTGGAGAGGTAGAGGGAGGGAGAATGTTGGTGTGGGAATGGTGAAGAGGTAGAGGGAGGGAGAATGTTGGTGTGGGAATGGTGAAGAGGTAGAGGAAGGGAGAATGTTGGTGTGGAAGTGGTGGAGAGGTGGAGGGAGGGAGAATGTTGGTGTGGGAATGGTGGAGAGGTGGAGGGAGGGAGAATGTTGGTGTGGAAGTGGTGGAGAGGTAGAGGGAGGGAGAATGTTGGTGTGGGAATGGTGGAGAGGTGGAGGGAGGGAGAATGTTGGTGTGGGAGTGGTGGAGAGGCGGAACTCAGTCTAAAATACGTGTAGACTGGGGATCCAATCTCGTTATTTGGTACAGCTTATCGTACACATCAGTCAGACCCCCGGCAGCAAGCATGTGTCGGAGCCACAAGCTGACGACTGGACTGCCAGACGCACGACGATGGTTACACATCACACCTGTGACATCACCGCACGACGTCATATGAGGGACACATGTATAGTGTTATTCGAACGTCTGAATATATTCAATATCCTCAGAAAAACCTGGGAGCCAAACCCAATTTCCTGACCTATTCAACGTCAAATCAAATTGTGAGTAAGTTTTATACAGATATTCTTTGATGCTGATGTAAATTTCAGTCCCTCAAAAAGAGAGTGTAGAGCTAACTTTTATCTCATATTTCTTTTTTATTGAGGGTATATTGTGCTCAAAAATTCATCTTAAGCTTCGTGCCAGTTCAAGCAGATCATCAGCTTAAAATTCATCTTAAGCTTCGTACCAGTTCAAGCAGATCATCAGCTTAAAATTCATCTTAAGCTTCGTGCCAGTTCAAGCAGATCATCAGCTTAAAATTCATCTTAAGCTTCGTGCCAGTTCAAGCAGATCATCAGCTTAAAATTCTCTTCGGCGATGCGAGAGGATTAACCACGCCTTCAAATCCATCCTCATAGATTAACACGACTCCCGGATTAGCCTCTCACAAGGGATTAGGGTCTGAGTCCCTCCATGACGCTATAATAAAGGAGGAGGCTCCGTATTCTTGAATACCTCTCACCACACACTGAGTCTAAGTGATGGGCAGATAACACTGGGTTCTACCCTACCTCCCTCACTTTGTAGCTAAGGACGCGAGAAGGTATAGTCGAACACGGAAGCTGAATTAATCCCATGCTCCACCATTTCCAATTACAGACCAATGAAGTGTTGGGAAAGTAATCCTAAGTGGATTTCAAAAGTAATCCTACGTGGATTATTTTTTCTTTTTAGACGAGGGATTTACTAGTTGACTAATCTAGATTCATGAGTTACACTTGCCCACGTCTGTTCCTAAGTAGCAGTGAAAACAAAGGATTATACTCAGTGCTTAATAACCTAACCAAACAATGACACTAAGGGGAATGAATGTTAAATGTAGGTTATATTTCATATTCTTACAGCTAATATTATATAACGAAAACTTCATAACGACATAAATAAATAAATAAATAAATAAATAAATAAATAAATTAATAAATAAATATATATATATATATATATATATATATATATATATATATATATATATATATATATATATATATATATATAATCACAAATGTAAACACAAACATCAAAATATCTTAGGTCCGTACCTGAGCACCAGTGGCGCCTCTAGCGGCCACTAGACTCACCTGTTCCAAGGAGCGGGCATTGGTGAAGTATGGGTTCCACTTTGGAGGCTCCTGTGAGGTGGGGGGGTTGTTCCACCAGTAGCAGCAGCAACAGTAGCAGCAGCAGGAGCGGGAACAGTAGCAGCAGCAGCAGGAGCAGGGCCAGCGGAAGGGAGAGAGAGGGAGCAGGGAAGGAGAGGAAGTGAGAAGAAACAACAGATGAGTTGAGGCAGAAACGATCAGGTCGTAAACACAGAATGTAAACATGATTAAAAAACAAAAGAACACGATTTAAGGAAGAAAACGATCGGAAATTATTGCAACACAAACCAGCGTAAACGAATAAATAGTGAATGAATTCAAAACATGAGAGAACACCAATTTTGGAATACAAAAAAAAAAAAAAATGAGAGAGAGAGAGAGAGAGAGAGAGAGAGAGAGAGAGAGAGAGAGAGAGAGAGAGAGAGAGAGAGAGAGAGAGAGAAACTTTGTTAAGTACTACGGACATATCTATGCTGCTACACAGTGTGCATCATATGGAAACCACAGGTCAGTGTGAAGTCACTACTAAAATGAAGATTCTCTTTAGCCTATAAGGATCAGAGATCGACAAGCAGTGGGAGAAAAGAATATATATATATATATATATATATATATATATATATATATATATATATATATATATATATATATATATATATATAGCTTTTGAGATTAGCCAAAGCGTCATGAAGATGGCTATAGATAATTGGAGTCTCAAAAACTCGAAGTCTCTCTACGCTAATTGGATGAATGAAATATAGAAATCATAATCAAATTGAAATACATGCTGATCATTAATGATAATTAATCTACAGCTAGAAGACTAAGGTAATGAATTTATATTTAACAAGACGCCCTAATGGGCTGAAAATCACCAGGTATGTGTGTGTGTATATATATATATATATATATATATATATATATATATATATATATATATATATATATATATATATATATATATATATATATATATATATTACGACTAGCAGGAGATCCTAAGATTATACAGTCATGCAAAGGAGCCTCTCATGATGATGACTGGTAATTATATGACAAAATAATAATTATGTCCAATGATGAACCTCTGCATGATGACGTCCCGGGGAAGGATGGTGGTCCTATGGTACCAGGAGTGTGTGTGGCTTGCATGGGAGACTGGGAGAACCTTCGTGCTTCCAATGGTACCATAACCAGCGTAGCACACACACACACACACACACACACGGGGGGTGTCAGGGCAGCGCTATGGCCATTGGTCAACCCGTCCTCAGTTATCCTCACTGTGTGTGTGTGTGTGGAAGATTACCGTCACGAACGCGCGTTTAGGGCAGACGGATTTGCGTCCGGATTCGCCAAAAAAGCAAATCCGGATCTGCCAGCCAGCTATTCTGTCTGTCTGTCTGTCTGTCTGTCTCTCTCTCTCTCTCTCTCTCTCTCTCTCTCTCTCTCTCTCTCTCTCTCTCTCTGGAATCGTGTGGCCTGAGAGAGATAGATAGATAGATAGATAGATAGATAGACAGAGAGAGAGAGAGAGAGAGAGAGAGAGAGAGAGAGAGAGAGAGAGAGAGAGAGAGAGAGAGAGAGAGAGAGAGAGAGAGAGAGAGAGAGACATAATGATTCGGCCATGGCACCACCTGACCAACCATCCACACACACACACAGACAGACGCTTGTGTTACCTTCCCCCCAACACACGATATTTCCAGCCGTTCTCATCTGCCTGTCACTCCCCCGTCGTAGCCCGTGTGGCTCTGTAGAGCAGACACGGGTCTTCCATGAAACACGACCCCTTCCTCCTCTTCCTCCTCCGCCTCCTCTTCCTCCTCCTCCTTCTCGTGTGTTCACTACACCGTGAGGTACAGCAGAGGTACAGTACAAGCGTGAAGTCCTCTACTATCATTTCTCCGAGTTATATCATCTCGTTGGATCGTAAGATCCTATTAGAGGCTGGCGCGTCACATACACCGCCCTGTGTAGTGAGACTTGGCATATTTTTGCAGGGAACATGAGGAAGTGGGAGGCATTTTCTTATTACGCCCACGAAGCGGGCCTTGTGAAAGAGAGCTAAGTCGTCAGGGGGAGCTGACGAGCGTCAGCAGCATGTGGCTGATACTTGCTGATCATGGAAGAAAAAAGAAATAACGAAACTTCAGCGAAAGAAAAAGAAAAAAAGAAATCCATCATTTATATCGTCTTCGCTTCTCTCTCGTGTCCTTCAAAGGGCGGGAACCAAGAAGGTATCTCCAGATCCTTCACTTCGCAAGGATATACAAAAGTCCCTGAGGCTAACACGACCGGTAAAGTTCATATGAAAGGACAGTAATTCACACATAGGAGAGTCCCCCCCCCTTCGTCCAACTGCACCGTCCCATTCCCTGTGATCTCGTCTTAACCCCCTCACCTTTTCCCTCCCCACCTTCGGCTGGCCATGCTTAGCCAGGGGGTTCTCTTCAACCCCTACCACGCATTCGGATGTCGAGGACTTCATACACATTACCAGTCTGATGGTAGACTCAGTGAAGTCTCTTTGAACGTCATTAGAACACCATCAGTCTACTAGCTCAAGCAGAGGCTAAACGAAAAAAAGTATAATGATTTATCTCCATGACTAATATATATATATATATATATATATATATATATATATATATATATATATATATATATATATATATATATATATACACACACCAACCAGAGTGTTCTACCCCTACTATCATGCTCTCTAACTTTAATTACTCAAGGGGTGAGGCTTAACTATGCAAAGCTTTAGGGTATAATAATTAGTCTTTTAAATAAAAAAAAGCTTGACAGCTTTACTGAGGGAGGATTAACCAAAGGCAAAGACTAAACCCTAGATAGATAGAGAGAGAGGGACGGCTATATAGCAAGGTCAAGGCTGCACTTCAAGCCTGACTGAACACCTAAAGTTTAATGAGAATATGAACCACTGACTCTTGTAGTATCGTGAGCCATGTCATTGACTTATGTCATGAGAGGGCGAACGACTGAACGAACCACTTACGTCACTTCCAAGTCGTTTGGCGTAGTTGGAGCCTCGGACGACCCTGCGGTCGTACATGGGGTTCCCGTTGCCTCTGCAGGAGGGAAACAAGTTGTTATACAAAGTCTTGATTATCATCATAACTTGCATGTTGATGTTGTACTTACCTGATAGAAATTATACACATGCAAGGGTGCTTCATGTTTGTGGCTTGTGTGTGTTTGTGTGTGTGTGTGTGTGTGTGTGTGTGTGTGTGTGTGTGTGTGTGTGTGTGTGTGTGTAATTTCTATCTGTGTTTGACAGGGATCAAATTTTAAAGTCTCTCTATTTACCTTATACATATACCATATATATATTTTTTTTACATATACCATAATTTTTACATCCATGTGCTGAAATCCCATTTTAGAGATTTGAATGTGTACCACCACAAATCTCCATTGGTATAATTCTATTCGAGATAATCCCTCTGGAGTCGAGGGGGGCCCACCTTTCTCCCCCCTCCCTTCTTAATGGTCTACAACAACCAATTAAACACTCGACAAGAATTCTTGATCGCCACAGCCACTCCCTTATCCTCACTTCCTTTAGCTCTCGATACAGTTGCATTGTGTATGCTAACTCAGGGGTCTTCTGATCATCATCTCATTTCAATCATTTCCAGCTGGTTACGTGCACCGGAGCCTCCCATCCTCCTTAAAATGCTAAGTTTCTGCTCCTTGAGGGAGGACTTAAAGGTTTTCCTTACGCAGCATTTATACTTATCTCCCACAGGAGTGTTATTACTTTATGAACCGGGATGTCTCCAGCTGTGCTGACCATATAGCAAAGATCGTCATAGCAGGGAGGAAGACCAATGTTCCTTCTAATCCTGAACCTTTCTTCCCCCAGTCATGAATCGATGGCTCTTACTCTGATGGTGTCAGGGAGTGAGTGCATCGGGCCATGATACTCTCACTTTCTTCATCTCTTTCTTTCTTTCTCTTTACACGCAATAACAGCAAAGCTTTTCTTCACACAGTTAAGAATGATTTTCTAGAAAAAGGAAGTGTGCTGACTTTCCTTCCAGCTTTGAATGGGAAATCGCTGGTCCTTACCTACATATATCCTCAACAAATGTAATTCAGCCTTTCTTTCCTTTGTCCAAACTGTTCATAGCCCTAAGTGGACGTGTACAGTGGCCTCTGAGTGGCTTTGTACAGTGGCTCTGAGTGGCCTTGTACAGTGACCCTGAGTGGCCTTGTACAGTGACCGTGAGTGGCCTTGTACAGTGACCCTGAGTGGCCTTGCACAGTGGCTCTGAGTGGTCTTGTGTAGTGGCCCTGAGTGGCCTTGTACAGTGGCCCTGAGTGGCCTTATACAGTGACCCTGAGTGGCCTTGTACAGTGGCTCTGAGTGGCCTTGTACAGTGGCTCTGAGTGGCCTTGTACAGTGGCTCTGAGTGGCCGTGTCGAGTGTCTCTGAGTGGCCTTGTACAGTGGCCTTGAGTGGCCTTGTACAGTGGCCTTGAGTGGCCTTGTAAAGTGGCCCTGAGAGGCCGTGTAGAGTGTCTCTGAGTGGTCATATAGAGTGACTCTGAGTGGCGTGATTTACTTGCCTCCATTATGGCCATCAGAGTTTGAGTGTTGGGTAACACGCACATCCCCAGGTCTCCCTCCACTCGTCTCTCTTCTCTTTCTCCACTTTTCCATTTCTCTCTTCTTCCTTGATCATCACTCTGGTCCTCATTCGTCATTGGTATTCTCCTGTCCTGCGTCTATTTGACCTTGTTCTTCGTCTGTTCTACTCAATCTTTTGTCGTCCTCTCTCTCTCTCTCTCTCTCTCTCTCTCTCTCTCTCTCTCTCTCTCTCTCTCTCTCTCTCTCTTCACGGAACACATCCACCAGCCACAAGCTGCCTCCAATTCCCCTCCTTCCCCTCCCTCCTCTTCCTCAGTCTTCAAGACTTCCTCATTTGAACCCCAACTCCCCCCCATTTCCCCCTCCCCCTCCTACAAAGACTCAGACCCCCCCTCCTTCTCCCTCTATCCCCTACCCCCCTCTGCTTTTCCCCCCATGACCTGTCGTCGCCTGGCCTGGCCCCGGGTCAGCCCAGCTGACGCAACCTTCCCATGAACTTGGCCTTGCTGAGCCGACCCATGACACGACTATTGATTGTCGTGGTGTCGGGAGGAGAGGCCAGCGAGGAGGAGACGACATTACTACTACTACTTACACTACTACTTACACTACTACTACTACTACTTACACTACTACTACTACTACTACTTACACTACTACTTACACTACTACTACTACTACTTACACTACTACTACTACTACTACTTACACTACTACTTACACTACTACTACTACTACTTACACTACTACTACTACTACTACTACTACTACTACTACTTACACTACTACTACTACACTACTACTACTACTACTTACACTACTACTACTACTACTACTACTACTTACACTACTACTACTACTACTACTTACACTACTACTTACACTACTACTACTACTACTTACACTACTACTACTACTACTTACACTACTACTACTACTACTACTACTACTACTTACACTACTACTACTACTACTACTTACACTACTACTTACACTACTACTACTACTACTTACACTACTACTACTACTTACACTACTACTTACACTACTACTTCCACTACTACTACTACTACTTACACTACTACTACTACTACTACTTACACTACTACTTACACTACTACTACTACTACTTACACTACTACTACTACTACTACTTACACTACTACTTACACTACTACTACTACTACTTACACTACTACTACTACTACTACTTACACTACTACTTACACTACTACTACTACTACTTACACTACTACTTACACTACTACTACTACTACTACTTACACTACTACTACTACTACTACTTACACTACTACTTACACTACTACTACTACTACTTACACTACTACTACTACTACTTACACTACTACTACTACTACTTACACGTCCCTGGAATACCGGAGGGCTGGAGAGAGAGAGAGAGAGAGAGAGAGAGAGAGAGAGAGAGAGAGAGAGAGAGAGAGAGAGAGAGAGAGAGAGAGGAGAGAGAGAGAGAGAGAGAGAGAGAGAGAGAGAGAGAGAGAGAGAGAGAGAGAGAGAGAGAGAGAGAGAGAGAGAGAGAGAGAGAGAGAGAGAGAGACGATGGAAGGACCCTCCTCAACTCCCCATGATGAAAGGAAAACGGTGGACGGACTTGTCTGACGCAGAAGGAGGGGGAGAAGGGGAGGTGGGCGTTGTGGGCCAGGACGCACGCGAAGTCCCCGGATCTGGCAACGGATCTCGAAGGAGGTAAAGCGTAATAGTGTCCCCCATCAACGGCCGAAAACGGGGTGTTGTCAGGGTCTTCATGAAGAAAATTACGTAATATATATATATATATATATATATATATATATATATATATATACACACACACACCTCAGAACTGGCACAACGACCGTGTAATGCCCTTACATAAAGGCAAACGCGAACGCAAAAAACAAATGCGTGAATAACAGACTCATAATTACAGAGTCACATTACAATGTGTTCGGTGCACCTGGTACTGCGTATGGGAGGAGGAGGTGGGTGTGGGTGGGTGGGAGGTTGTTGATTGAGAGGTGAGTGGCACGCACAGTGCACCTGACCCCCGGGAGGAAGAATGTGGCTTCACGAGCCGGTAAACTATGACTGGGTCAGCGTCTGTTTGCTTTGAAGACCCCCTCTCTGTGTTAGGCATGTTTATAGATAGAGTATATGGGGAGAAATCCTCCACAAAGGCTGTTGTCTACGGATACACATAGTATACATACAGATGGCTACAGAGTGCAATGCGTTTCGTGCCCACGAAAGACTATATATGTGTATGAATGAGGCCGTTCGTATATGTATACATCACATAATGCTCTCCAGCAGCCAGAATTCGAATAGTCATTTCTTTATCCTAGGCAGTATAGTCAAGGGGCCAGGGTATTTTGCTACCACGCAAATGGTACGGGGTTCGAATCCTTGCTGTGGGGGAAGACGGCTTACATAATAGACTGTACCGGCAGATGGTCTTCTTCCTGTACCTGGCTGTAACGGTACACACAGGGCGTGTGTACCGCCCGATGGCAATTAATGGAACGAGCCAACTACTGTTTAATCTGCTTAATTACCCGTAACAAAATGATGGATGGCTCGGGGTTGCGTAAAGTGAATGACTCAATTGATTGGTCTATGAATGCTTAGGGAGCGAAGTGTGTGTGTGTGTGTGTGTGTGTGTGTGTGTGTGTGTGTGTGTGTGTGTGTGTGTGTGTGTGTGTGTGTGTGTGTAGGAGGTACGAGAAATGTCAATTTTGCCTTTGTTTATACACTTCACTCTTCTGTATAAACATTACAGAAGACAAATGGCATATATGACATTCATGACTTCAAAGAAAAAAAACCCCAGCGTGTCATAGATCAAACCGTGTCATTATTAAACGATGATTTCGTGTGAGTAAAGAATCATTTCCGGGTGTGATAAGGATTATCCTACTGCCGATCCACGCCTCACGACCCTTCAGTAAACACAAGACTTCCTCTTCCTCCTCCTCCTACTCCTCTTCGGTCTTATGTAAGACTAACCAGCAGTTCTCACGCATGGGAAGTGGTGTGGCGAAAATCAGGTGGTCAGTGTCTCCCTTTATTCCCTCTCCCACCAGGTGTTCATTACCTACTCCACCTGTAACCCCAGCAAGAGACGCGTACCACAGAGATAACTCATTGAGGATCTATTCCCCAGCAGCTTCGTAGTACCAGGAGAGGACAAGTGAGTCAAGGATTCAACTTAGGACACTCCCTCCTCGCCCCTCCCTCTCCTGGGTGAGAGAGGAGGTCATCTTCCTCAAGATGCGACAGACTTACCCCGACGAAGTACAGCTACGCTAACCGTGTCACGCAAGGCCCTCTGGGTCGAGCAATCAGTGGTGGGCTGTAAGGCACGTGTGAGTGGGGGGAGGAAGAAGTAGTGGCTGACTTGGCGTGTGAGTGAATAATGCAGACCCTGACGCTTGACTGTTTGCGAAGTTGGAGCGGACCTTCTCACGCGAGGGGGCGATACCCGAAGCGCTATTTCATCTAGTGCTGATAGTTACTTCACCATTACTGTAATGAACTTTACTTCGCGGTACAAGAAAGTAAGTATCGTTCGCTTTGGGCTAGAGAGGGTCGTGTTCCGCCTGGGCCAAAGGGGGGGTGGTCATGTTCGGTCCTGGCTGGAGTGAGTCACGTCTATCCCGGGCCACAGAGGGGTGGGCCACGTTCACTCCTGGCCAAAGAAGGCCAAGTGCTCCACAGGTAACCCCACGATACAATGAGGAAGAGCTACAGGTGTTCGCTCTTCCAACTTCGCATCCACAGAGGTAAAGAAAAAGAATTTGAAATCAGTCGAGAGACTTTTTAAGATCGAGACTTTTATGAGTGACGTTCCAGTACTTTCTCCCTATTGGTCGTTCCTCACACAAGTATGTCACGGTTACGTCACAGCGACGTCACACCTGCGTCACATGTGTTGCTGTTACTGCGCCTCTTTAATTTTTGTTTTTCCCAGTAGACCTACTGGTTGGATGGCCTCTACCACCACCACCGTTACCACCTCTTCTACAACTACAACTACAACTGCTTCAACAACTACTACTACTACTATTACCACTACTAAACCACCATTCGTATAACTACTCCTATCCCTCGTCATCAGAGATCATAACACCTGAACCTACCATTGCCAAATACCACAAGCGCTTTGGGTTCTTAAAGTTCCCCTGGAGGCAGCACAACAGTGCTTGGGTGAGACGTGGGTGAGGCTCCTCACCGCTGCCTCTAGTGGCCTTGTTTACAACAGCGTTGCTATGTCTCCTGGTTTTCGGGAACTGAACTCGTGGTTCTACTTTGTCAACACTGAGTCGCAATCTGGGATGTAGGGAGCCAATATTTACACTAAACTAGGATTTACGCTGTCGTTTATTCCTTCATTTCTTTCGCCTTTGATACGAACGCAGAAATGCGTAACTGTCAATGAGTAATTAATGTCAGTTGTACGAATCTTCACATTCAAAAATTTGAATTACGGCAACTGTTAACGGTTTTAACGGTCATTGCCTCTCCCACTCTTCAATTATATTACTTATTCCCTGCCAAAATATTCATGCAGAGGTCGGTAAGTTATTTTATAGAATTGAATGAAGTCAGGAATCTAATCTTAGGGAATCAAAACCACTCCCATACATATATCAATGTTTCACAGATGTCTTACCTTTCTATAGACGCTTGAAAATCTGATTTTCTAGATGTCCAAAGAGGATCCAGTTGTCTAGGGAGGTTGTTAAGGGGGTTTAACAGTGCCTAAGTGGTTAGCATTCCTTAAGAACACATACCACCAAAGATCTAGTACCAATAATCCTCTTAATCACTGGTTCAAGAAGTGAAGTATCTTATTTTTCCTTTTAGTTACGAGGTTTCATAAAGGAAGG
Source organism: Panulirus ornatus (assembly GCF_036320965.1). Taxonomy (NCBI): domain Eukaryota; kingdom Metazoa; phylum Arthropoda; class Malacostraca; order Decapoda; family Palinuridae; genus Panulirus; species Panulirus ornatus. The sequence goes on along the minus strand of NC_092226.1, from coordinate 71,344,358 downwards.
TTTTTGAAACAAAGTTCACAATTTACAAAATTGCAATATACAGCCATAATACAGCGAGATAAGTATAGTGTTTCTGTAAGTATGATCTGTTGTCAAAAGAGGTGTCATCTATATACATATACTTACACGAACATTTGCTTAGATAGCGTATTTATTCGCCAACACACTTATAATTCTTAAAAGTCTAAAAATAGTACGGTATATCCTTCACTCGCTCTGGAACGCGATCTCATTAAAGATTAAACGTAATTCCTTGGCGACAGACCGATATACATCTACTCACAAAGCAATACAAGGTCACGCATGGGGGTCCCGATAGACTACTGAACTCACTACTGTATGATTGAAATCATACAAGAATTTGTATTTTGTACCCGGATGTCTCTCAGTCTCCCAAGGGCATGGTACAGGTTACAGAAACCATACAGTCGCTGTAGGGAATAAAAGTCTCAGAACATTTTACCACCAGCCAATACTGGGCAAGCTACTGCGTGACATAGTTACTATATGGCCGTTGGCAACTCAAAAGGGTGGGCCGTTTTGATAACTGTTTCTTTCCCTACACCTCCAAACTTTGGAACTCTCTACCCTCTCATGTCTTTCCCCAATAACTATGACCTGGCACATTATAAAAGACAGGTTTTTCCACTTTCTCTCAACCTCGTATGAATACTTTCCCTTGTCTCTTCGTTTTTCCCTTTCATTAACCTCTCTATATTTCAATAAAGGCCTGGTCTTCATGTGAACATCTGTCACTGTGACTGGAGCCCTGAGGCAATTTCTCCTCTCTCCTACATAATCCCATGAGAGAACCTAATCTCCCTTACTGTCCACCTGTAACTTGAAGTGTTTTCTCATGACGTGAACGAGCCACACACGAGGGAGGGAATATGCTGTACCACTGTCTACAATAATGGCCTGAAGTTATACTGTCATTCACGTTTGTAATTTCCGCGACAGATTACAGTGTCAGATTTACACTTCAGTTCCTGGCAGAGACACTGGTTCTGTGGTGTATTGACAGGCGTGGACAGCCAAGGTGGTGTGGAGAACTGTAAATGTTAATAAACGATTTACAATCTCTGTGTGAGAATGTAAATCAAATATGAAGTAAGAAATGTCATTTAAGATGCGTAAAATAATATGTATCTAAGTCAACGATGGCTGACTTTAGGTACATTTTGGGCATAGTTCGAATATCAAGGGTATGGCTGGTGACCTAAATTGTGGTTGATGACCCCCAGCTGTGGCTGGTGACCTAAATTGTGGCTGATGACCTCCAGCTGTGGCTGGTGACCCTAATTGTGGCTGATGACCCCCAGCTGTGGTGGGCCGCTTCCCTCAGGTCGCCCAACCAACACTGTCTCATCATGTTGGCTTCTTTTCCGATAATCAATTTTATTTTCCAGACTCTCTTTAACAATCTCTCAGACTCATCTCAATCAATATTCCATTTCCCATGAATTAGGTAACTCCATCTTAACTCCATTTCTAACAAATCAATTAACATCATTAAGTACCTAAAGTAGATTGTTCGACCAAATAGATTAATAGATATTATCTAAGCGTCAATGATCATTACAGGCGAGCACACAGTAGCCAGATGTGTGTGTGTGTGTGTGTGTGTGTGTGTGTGTGTGTGTGTGTGCACACTACACCCAGCTACCACCTGTGCATCGATCAATGGAGCATTACATGAGGGCACGAGTGACATATCCAGTCAGATCCGGGTGTATAAGTGGAGACTTTAGCCATGAGGTAATGCAATCATGCATATATATAGTGTGGCTGCCTGTGTTGTGTTGCATGTGATGGCCTGGTCCGAACGGTGACCCTAGCCGTGTAGAGTACATCATATCCGGCATGTACTACAGTACATTAAGTTACAGACCAGTAGTACAATATATGTACTGTGGTAGTAGTGTTGTGTACATTCTGAGTACATTGGTTAGGGGTTGGTGTATGGAAACATGAACAACTCCCCACCTAGATAAACCTCCCCACTGAACGAAACTCCCACTGAACGAACCTCCTCTGGACGAACCTCCCACTAGACCAACCTTCACCTGGACGAACCTTCCTCTGGACGAACCTCCCTTGGACGAACCTCCCACCTGAACGAATCTCCCCCTGGACGAACCTCCCACTAGACCAACCTCCCACCTGGACGAACCTCCCACTAGATAAACCTCCACCTGGACGAACCTTCGTCCGGACGAACCTCTCGACCAGACAAGACCTACCATGTCGCCCGGACAACACATTCCAGGACCCCCTCGGTGGCGAGCGACGGGCCGTCTTCAAGGCCATCAGAAACACACACAACTTAAAAAATGTCACCACAAAATTATCCTTACTATACACACACACACACACACTGGGACAACCGTCTTGATGATGCATAACGCCAAACCCAACACTAAATGATAACACGATACTGATAACACAAGAGGTCAGTGTCTTCTTCTGACACGAGACGTAAACAATGTCAACATGGTGACAGAAGACAGGTGTGTAAGGGATGGTATTATCGGCCATAATAACAGACGTATCCTAGCGGGTTGGGAGGAAGAGGTTAAGTATAGCACTGTCTGGACCCCCCCCTCTCTCTCTCTCTCTCTCTCTGACAACTTGGAGGGGAATCTAGGGCGTTAAGGAGGAGAATCCCTAATGGAATGAAGCGTTAGGGAAACACTATCAACATTCGGATGATAAATGGTTGGGGGAAAGATGGTGGAGGGGAAAAATTTTTCTGCGAGGCCAGACGACCACTAGACCCCGAGACGACCAGTATGAAACAGTCAAAAGTGTCTCGCGTGTGACCACAGTGTAATGGGGTGACCCTGCTGGGTCATGAGACCTCCACGTTCACCCCATACTAGGTCATGAGACCCCGACGTAACAGGGTAATATCAAAAGGAGGGGATTCGAACGCGTGCCTCCCTATCGTAAGAGAGTAATAGTACAGGGATTCGAACGAATGTCTCTCTATCGTGGGGGAAAAGTATTATTACAGGGAATCGAACTAAGGGGACCTCCCATTCTTCCGCCAAGTCACGGAAATCTCTCGTGAGTGAACGTGAAACCGAAAGCCAACCTTCCCCATCCACGAGGATGATTACGGTGCGACCATATAACCCTCCGCTGAAGGCCGGGCCCAAACTACCGTTCTATGGAACAGAGTTTCATGTTCTTTAGTCCAGCTGGTAAGACGTGAAGAACACACACACATGCAGACATATAAACTGAATTCTATTTTCTGTTACTTTACGAAAAAATAAACAAAAAAATGCTCTAAATTACCTGACTTAAAAGGGGTTTTTAAGACCTGTTTGCTGTAAACAAACAAGTGGCGCATGTTGATGGATGAGTTTTTTTTCTTCAGTTGGCGTATGAATAATGGAGTTGTTGCCTATGCATAATGCACGCGCTTACCTCCAGCCGACTCAAAGGAGTGTTGTGCAAATTACATAATCAGCCGCTGCTAGTTACAGGCCGTTCTCCCGTCTGACATTTGCAAGTGATTTGCATACGTTAAAAAAGGGGAAATGGCGAGTGTTATATAATGATGATGATGGTGGTGGTGTATCATGATCACTCTACCATAGTTCCATCAGCTCTAACACCACACATACACACACACACACACACACACACACACATACACTACCAGCCAACCACACCACACACACACATCACCAGCCAACCACACCACATACACTACCAGCCAACCACACCACACACACACACACATACACACACACACACACACACACACTACCAGCCAACCACACCACACACATACACACACACACACACACACACACACACACACACACACACACACTGCCAGCCAACCACACACACACACACACACACACACACACACACACACACACTACCAGCCAACCACACACACACACACACACACACACACTACCAGCCAACCACACCACACACACACACACACACACACACACACACACACACTACCAGCCAACCACACACACACACACACACTACCAGCCAACCACACACATACACACACATACACATACACACACACAGACACAGAGGGAAGAGCCTTTATGACCGTTGGCAAATCTGATCATTAAGGGTCATGTTATAACGAAGACTAAGAGCAACTCCATCATTCGAGGGTCGTATACCGTCGTGTTCAAGGGTCGTATACCGTCGTGCTCAAGGGTCGTATACCGTCGTGCTCAAGGGTCGTATACCGTCGTGTTCAAGGCAGGCATTAAGAACCACAGAGTATAACCATCTTACAACGAGGACAATACAACAACGTGACTGGCTGGGACAGGGTCAATACACGTACCATTCATGTCGTTCGTGGCTATTTTTGCCCTATTGACCCATCGCTTCTGAGGCTTGGACAATTGCTTCATTATATAGGATATGTCTGGTGATATAGTGGTAGCTATATGTACTCCAGTGTGTGTGTGTGTGTGTGTGTGTGTGCCGCTATAGGATTTGTGGCTAGCAATCTATAGCAAACTCACTTAAATTTAACAACACGTTTTATTTTTTTTTTTGTGAGATTAACGACAGGTTCATCAAGCCTAGCCATGCTTCCCTGAGTTTAACGATAGACACTTAGGCACTTTGACGATACCTTCTTGTGCTTAACGACACACACACACACACATACGCATGGTTAACGAACATATATATAAAAAAAACAGTTCCTCATTTCTCAAATCGCTAATTATGGTTTAACGACACACTCCAAAAGGTCAAGGTTAACGAACAGCATTAGTCACATCCTAATTGAAACACACATTCGTTAACGCATTTATGCACGCACCTACAAATAGGATGCACGTGCGTGCGTCTTCGAGAATGTTCGCCATATTAAGTGCGTTTAGCAGAGGTAAAAAAAAAAAAACCCTACGTCTAATTACCAAACTACCCTTTCAGATGGCGGGGGAGTCATTAAAGGAGTAATTACTCCCTGGAAACAGCTAATTAAACAGGCAAATCTAAATTTCTAATTTCTGTCTGTCTCTCTGTTTATCTTTGCTGTCTGTTGACTTCCGTTGGTGCTATGAGGAAGTGTATAGAAATATAGAAACGTTCATTGAAGAATTATAGACTATAGATTAGAAGGTCCTCCTCACCCAAACTGTTTAATCCAATATAGAAGATAGCAAAGGGTTATCCATCCATTCCCGTTTACGTAACAGAATATAGAAAGCGTTTTTCTATACGCATACAACGCGCTGTTATAAAACAGAATATAGAAAACGTTACCTTCCCACTAAACGTTACATAACAGACCACAGTAACCTTGCCGTTACCGTTTACCGTTATATAACAGGCCATAGAGGCTCCTTCCCCATTACGGGCTACATGATACAGACGTGACATTACATAATACTCCATAAAGTACAATGTACTATGACACGCCCTGTACTCTCGCGCCGTCAATCCGTGTCGAGTACATGTATATCGACCTCTCGTTTTCTGTCCTTTGGTCAAGGTAAATGTCTTGACCTGCTCGAACTATACATAAAAGGGTTCTATAATTCTACTGAACTGCCCAGCTATAAACATGCTATGTTCTACGTGACCTATAGACGCAAATGGGGCCCGTTAGAAGCCTGTGATAAGGTTAAGTTCGATCTGGGTGGTTCCGGGCGGAGTTCGAGACGGTCCGAACCGGTTCGGATATGGGATTCGAGAAGGTCGCGTAGTTTAAATAGGTTTAGGTCACTCAATATAGGTTCAAGTAGGTCAGAATAAGGACATAAGCGTTCTGAGGAGCTAAATTCAAGCTGAAATGGCATTTACAAAGGATTTATGAGACTTGGATACGTTTCACTGAGCTATGAAGAAGGGGAATTAAGTTTCGAATAGTATTTCATCGATTCAGTTGGGTGAAGAAGCATATATGATGCCACAATGACTTACTGTAAGTCAGTGTTGCTTGTATGACACCATCAGCGCCTGCCCTGACCCCAGGACGCAACACTAAACCCTCTGCAACACAAACCAAAGTAGAAAAGCCCCCAGCAAGAACCATAGATTCGCAACACGTCCATAGCATACATGGGTAGTGAATCAAGCCTTAGCTCAAGGTCGATGTTACCTTCCAGTAGACAGGATTTCCAACCTGACTGACCCTCTACGACCCAGTCACCTCCCCCCACCCCTGACCCTCCCTCTATAAGGTGGAAGGGTGACCCCCCCTTCCTCACCCTCCACGCCTGGTGTTCGAACCAAGGCCTTCGGGAACACTAGAAGCCATCGATCTCACATATAACCCCCCCCCCATTCCCCCCCATCTCGTCGGGAGTAGCCCTAGGGTGATGGCGGGAGGAGGGGGGGGAGGTCATAAACTATAGGTTACCACACGGAAACCTTCACTACGTCACTAAAAACAAACTACACACACACACACACACACACACACACATATATATATATATATATATATATATATATATATATATATATATATATATATATATGTGTGTGTGTGTGTGTGTGTGTGTATAGTTTGTTTCAGTATATATATATATATATATATATATATATATATATATATATATACTGAAAAAAAACACGAAATCCTGAGCGCTTTCGTGTATTAACACATCTGAAGATGTGACAATACACGAAAGCGACATGACCTGGTCCGCCCCCATGATTCATCAATTCATCATTCTTCATAATCAAGGCGAAATACACACGTTGATGTAATGAGACTTTCGCCCTTTCCTAGGTCTCTTCGTAAGTCCCTGCGGACATACAGTGCTATGGTAGTCTAAATGGGGTCATTAGCGTGGAGTGTTTACCAAGGTAATCTGGTAATTACATGTTGATAATTTCATAATTGTACAGAGAGGGGTGAGAATTCAACTCACGTACGTTCCCTTACGTTGAATTACCTTTTTATCCTGAAAGCTGGGTTAAGGCTAGAGGTCATAATTTGGTCCACCGTGGAAGAGAGAAAAGCAAGGGATGACTTGATTACATTCCTTTTTGAGTCTGCAGAACATACTGATGACGTGGACAATAACAGTTCTTCAAGAGATGCACAGGGAGAGAACAAAGAACGCGACATGGTAAATCTAAGCAGAGAAAAAGACAAACTTATTTTAAAACAATATGAAGAAGTTCTTTTACAATATAAGAATGGTGGGCGAAGGGAGGGAATGATTTGAATCAGGACATGAATAATGCCGACAGCAATACAGAAATTAAAAAAAGCTGTACGACAGTAGGAAATGTTCAAGGAAATGTAGAATTACCCGTACGGCGCAAATAGGTAATTACCCACTCTCTCTCTCTCTCTCTCTCTCTCTCTCTCTCTCTCTCTCTCTCTCTCTCTCTCTCTCTCTCTCTCTCTCTCTCTGCCGAAGAAAACATTCCCATGATATTGAATTTTTTGTTTTCCTCGTCGTGTATTTAAATCGTCCATGTCGTGTGTCGTAAAGGCTGGTATGAGTCTGTTAGAGGTAGAGGTCAAGCTATCGTACACAAGGGTCGTGTACCGTCGTGCTCAAGGGTCGTGTACCGTCGTGCTCAAGGGTCGTATACCGTCGTACTCAAGGGTCGTGTACCGTCGTGCTCAAGGGTCGTGTACCCGTCGTGCTCAAGGGTCGTGTACCCGTCGTGCTCAAGGGTCGTGTACCGTCGTGCTCATGGGTCGTGTACCGTCGTGCTCAAGGGTCGTATACCGTCGTACTCAAGGGTCGTGTACCGTCGTACTCAAGGGTCGTGTAGTCGTCGTGCTCAAGGGTCGTGTACCCGTCGTGCTCAAGGGTCGTCGTCCTGATGGGGTATGCAGGGGCGCCCGTCCCTCACCAGCTGCCAGACAAACCCAGCAGTTGAGCGCGTACTCACACCACCCGTGCATGACATATCCACTAGCACAGGCGTTATTAGGAGGAGCCTGCATGACACTCCCTGGCCCAGTGGTATGCATGACCCACCACAGGGGAGGTACTAAGACGAGATGAATGATCTCCCCAAGGAGTGCATGATGAGGGGTACAGAGGGTAAAAGTGCATGAAAAAGAAAAATATGATTTCTTGTTCCCCAATGTCCTGTATCGCTACTACGAACGGATTATTAAACTCTCTCTCTCTCTCTCTCTCTCTCTCTCTCTCTCTCTCTCCAGGGCTCATCTATATTCATACCTCGAAGATCCGGGTCCAAATACACCTTCATGAATACGCAAAGCAATGCAGAATGAGGTAGCGTTAAGAACAGAGGGACTGAGCCTTAGAGGGAATATCCTCACTTGGCCCCCTTCTCTGTTCCTTCTTTTGGAAAATTAAAAGACGAGAAGGTGGTAAGGATTTCCAGCCTCCCGGCTCCCTTCCCTTTTTAGTCTCCTTCTACGACACGCAGGGAATACGTGGGAAGTATTCTTTCTCCTCTATCCCCAGGGATACATACATACATATACATATACACACTGACCCCTCAGCTGCAGAAGGTGAGGTTGGGAATATCTCAGTAGCTCGGTCAGGCCAGCCTGCATAACACACATCGGCACATGACAAGGTATAAAAATAGCCCGTGGGAATCACCGCAACGGAATGGTTGTGGCGTTACTCACCCCCCAGCGTGGAGGACGAGGCAGGAACACGGCCAGGAGGAGTTACGTCACCAGACAGTGTTGTAGCTGAATATCGAGGGATATTCTTATCATAGAAGGACAAGACAATATCGGAGAATATTCTCCTATGGTAGGCGGGACTACATCAGAGAATATTCTAGTTTGAGGTTTTGCATATGAATAATATATTGATCTGAGGTCTTTGGTTCTCTGTAGATTCGACTCTCAAAGGTGAAAAGGGTGATATGGCGAGAGGAAAGACAAAGGAAGAATGAGAATTCCACAGCTTCGAGTTTTGAGGGAAGGAAAGAAAAGGAGACATAACGGTCACTGCTCGTGTGGTTGGTCTCCACACACTAACTATGGGAAGCATTAGCTAGACGCGTGCCACGGGTCCAAATTTGGCCTCAGTGGCCAGGGACACACGAGCAGGCAGCTTACGAGAACAGTGACGGAAATGATACCCACAGAACAGTGGGGAGACAGAAACACCATCATAAACAGGGAGGGAGGGATGAAGAGAGGTGATGTTCGGTTTACCAATGAGACGGATGGCTTTTTTATTCCACTTTGGCTAATAGAAAGGTTGAGGAAGAACGAGTGACAAATAAAAAGAAATTTAGGTACAATACCAGTATTCAACTCAGCCTGGTTACTGAATCCTCATGAAGAGACGTTTCAGTGGACTGAATTCATAGGAGCGATAAGTTCAGTGCGAGAAAGAGAACGAGAATCAGAGTAAAGAGAGAGAAGGGAAAGTGAGTCGAAGTGTGGCAAGTGGAATCATGAGTGAGAGTCAACTATGGTTAGAAGATGAAGAAGGATCATTTATACAGAAGTAAGACAGAGTAGGAGACAAGGTAGACCCTTGTAGGACACCACAGTTAATAGCGTAACGTGTGGAAGTCTCATCTTTCGGCGACTTCTGCAATGTGCCAACTAGAGAGGAGGTGACTGTATGCATTACAAAACAGTCAGGAATAAAGTGATCATGGCAAAAAGGAGGAGGAATGGCTGAATCAAAGACCTATATTCGAGAATATTCTTGGTTAAGGATCAGAAAGATTTACCAGCAGAGAGAGCTGTCGTATCAGTGTATTTCTAATGATGGCGTGCTTGAGATTACGAATGACGGCCTCCCTGTTATCATGAGCAGAAATGAACAACGAAAATCAGTCATTCAGGGAAAGATGAAGTGTTTCCTGCCCCGGTAGGCTCTCTCTCTCTCTCTCTCTCTCTCTCTCTCTCTCTCTCTCTCTCTCTCTCTCTCTCTCTCTCTCTCTCTCTCTCTCTCTCGTGACAGGCATCAGAGCAGGAACGAACCAATCATGCCTTTGGTGGAGACAGATCTGACAGAAGCAGCGGAAGACACCCAATTCATTTTTTTTTTTTTTGTATTTAGGAAACATTCCTTGTCATCCTTCTTTGTGCTTGGAAAGGCATCAACCAACACCCCCTCTGTCAGAGGTACCAGGACAAACCAATCCCCCTTACCAGAGTTACCAGCACAAGTCAAACCTCCCCACATGGGGTACCAGCACAAAGCAACCTCACTCTCACCCCCCCCTACCGGGCTTACGCTTGCCACATCCACCACCACCTCCTCATCCATCACGGCCGAGCGAAGTGGACGAAGCCAGTGAAATCAACAGGTCGGTGGCTGGTGTGGGCGTCGGGAGAAAGGTTGGAACAACTCCATTAGATAATTGAGACGACCCTCACCCCTCGCATCTAGGACTTCATACGGCACCTCCTCGCCCTCTTCTTCTTCTTCTTCTTCGCTCCTCCTGAAGGAGCATGCGGAAGAGGCCGGTTCTCTAGGCCAGTGACTTCGCTGCCACGTCAGAAACGTCCTCATTCTCTGAAGGGTTTAATTATTACTTCGTCTTATCAGGATCCTGAAAAAGGGTAGGATAATGAAAGGGCTGATAACAGGTCTTGAGAATGAGCTTAACAAAACACAGATGAACGGTGTATAAATGACGAGAACGTTAAAAACTATACACCAACAGTGCAACCGATAAATGACATGTGTAAAAATGATGCACGAACCGTGTAGATGGTGAATGAACCGGGCAAACGATAGATGAACTTTCAGCTCGATCAATGAACTAGAAAATGAATGAATGAACTTAAACAAACGCTGAGTGAACTCCGCATACCATGATGAAGTTTGTAAGCGATATATGAGTTGTGAGAACCGAAGAATGAACTGTACAAAACAGTAAATGAATCGTTCGAGGAATGTCTCGGATCCCGACTCATTCCAATAGAAGCTACCGTCGAGGAGCTGTCGCCTTAAGACAATAAAGCAGTGAAGCTTCGACTCTCACAAGCAAAGCGTATGTTAAAACGCCTAATTCTGGGACTCTTTGCACCAGATGGCGATGGTAAAACACCCATTTGTTGATGATGACATAAATACTGGCTAAGGAGAGGTACGAATTGATGACATTTATGATTACTTCATGGGGATTTAAAACCTGCTGATTACGGGGTAGTAAAATACTAACATAAAGCTCCACCCGGGGTCCCGGTGCATGTGAGGACTAGAGGGGTACCAGGGTTCCCATGCATGAGGAAAGAGGTGTAAACATATAAGAGGGAGCTAAATAACGTAAACGCGGCTTTCTGTACACGCAATACATTTTAAAAGTCATTTAACCTTGGCCATCCCCTTGACCCCATCATATAAATTTATATATATATATATATATATATATATATATATATATATATATATATATATATATATATATATATATATATATATATATATATATATATATATATATCATGCAACCTTATACATTATTTGAACTTCAGGGGTACCAATGAGATGCTTTTGGATTCAACTCATATCATTCGTTCTCCATCAATCTAAAGGTCACTGGTTCGATCCCAGCTCCCTCTCATCTCGACCAGAGCAGCGGCCGCCAACACACAGCAGAGTGGAGTGGGTGAAGAATGTGGGTCAGACTGTGATCTTGACTATATATATATATATATATATATATATATATATATATATATATATATATATATATATATATATATATATATATATCTTTTTTTTTTTATTTCGACTCTCGATACAGCAGACTACAGCAGATACAGCAAGGGAGTCTGTACGACCTTAAACGAGAGGGTTGTGATGTCGGGGACACACACACACACACACACACACACACACACACACACACATACACACACACACAATGACTTTAAGTTTACGGGAGACAATCACTACTTGTGGGGATTAAGAAAGGAAAATACTTCGGTTGTAAATGAGCCATGTATACATACATCTATTTTTCTTAATTCCCAGTGACGCAGAGGGCAGCGTTGTCCTTCATCAAAGATACAACAAAAAAAAAATGATAACATGACGGGGTTTTATGGTAAGGTGTCTTCCTTGCTTTTCTGGGTCAGGTAATTCCCGTGGGTGTGTAAAGAGGAGAGGGGGAGATGCAGTGTGATATCACCTTTATATTCATCTATTAAGCGATCAATCTATCTATCTAGCTAACTCTCTTTCTCTCCCTGTGTATGTCTATCTATCTATCTCTTCATTCGGTTGCCTGTCTATTAAGCCAACTATCAGCAAATAAATCTATCTCTAATCTCCTCTCTCTCTCTCTCTCTCTCTCTCTCTCTCTCTCTCTCTCTCTCTCTCTCTCTCTCTCTCTATATATATATATATATATATATATATATATATATATATATATATCTGTCCACCTCCCTGTTCTGGGTAATATGAAGGCGTATAACACTAAAATCCCAGATGTAATCACTATAATTCTTTCCTTTTACGTCGATGGTTCCAGTCACGGACAGACAGACCCCCACCGAGGCCAGAATTTAAATGAGAAATAGAAATGGGGATAAAGAAAAAAAATACTGAAGCAAGAAAATGAGAAAAAATTGATCTATGAGCTTTGGAAGAACACGATGAAAATAAAACTGTCTTTTCAAAAAAAGAAAAAAAAAAAAAAAAAGGTCAGACGGCAGACATGAGAGGGTAAAGAAAGCTAAAGCTTAGCCACAGAGGGAAGAAGTAGAGATTACAACGGTCTCTTACCCTTGAATTGCCATTAGTCTGCCGGGGATTACGTGGTCTAGGTGATGGTAGAGGAGGGCACACAAGCAGAGCTAGCTCTCAGAGGCAAATACCGGAGTATTATCCACCGAAGAGAGAGAAAGTGAACCACAGTTGCGGCGGAGGGTACAAGGGTCAAGTTCTGAGGTCATACTAAGAGAACTGATCATTGGAACTCGATGCCGTCGGGAAAATATGTGATGAGAAGATGTGAGAGCAGTACTACACGCAAGGAGAAATCAATTCCTATGCAAAAATAGAAAGAAAATGTTCTTCAACTGAACAGGACCTCCGTTTTCTCTGGGGGCAGACTTATCTATATGTGTAGCATGCGGTTTCGAGGACAAATGATACTTTTAACACATTTCCACACACACACACACACACACACACACACACACACATAATCATATATTCCCTGAATTTTTAAGGAACTAGATTATAAACAATTAAAAATATCTCAAAAAAAAAAACCTGATGATGCAGTGAGAAAGTAAAAGAAAAAATGTAGCTTTATCTCCACGAAAAATCTGATCTTGTGAATCAGACGAGCCTGACCAGTGTGTGTGTCTCACCAGGCGACATGAGAATGCAGAGCGTATGTGTGTGTGTGTGTGCGTGTGTGTGTAGGGTCGTTGCTATTGCTGTTCTTGCCGGTGGCATATTTCGTGTCTCAAGATAATAAGGCCAGATGTTATCAGTCCCTTGTTTACGACAACTACCCTTATCTCTTTTGCATTTTTATCTACCTTTCATTTTACGACTTTACAAAGAAAACGTGACTCACGTTATCAACACGGCCCTCCCCTCCACACCCCCCCCCCCCCCCACACACACACACTATAAAAAGAAGAAAAACCCAAATGGATTAATGCAGGAAACATGTTAATATCAAGTATATATACAAAATGTTAATTTTAATGTTAAATCTTAAGAGTGATTTTTCTTTTTGGTATACTGTCTTCACGGGGGATCTTGCCATTCACTGTCCACAGCTTCGATCTATCTCGACCACTTGCAATGTTACTCGCTGGTTGCAAAGTGGTTTAATCATTTCAGTTCCCTCAGTCTTCTAAGATGGTCTTTCATCTCTCTCTGCCCACTGAAGACATCTATCGCTCATGAGCATCAACGTCTATGCGAGAACTGTGAAAGAATTCACATTCTTTTTTCCCCTTCCTCCTCAGTTCCCTCTCCACTGGAGAAAAATACACTGAGCTATACGATCTTTCACAATGGGAAGAATCTAAAGTAAAATGAACAATGGGAAGAGCTGATCAGGTGGTCTTCCTCTGTCAGTGAGGCATCTATGGAGTAATTACGTAGTTTAAGATGATTTGATCTTAATCATCATGCTAATGAGCTCATTACACACACACACACACACACACACACACACACGAGTATTTGGGTGTGATGTCATTAAATTCCACCCAAGTTCTGAGGAGGATCATAAGGCCGTTGTTAATAACAAAGCCTCAAGCACCAACTAGACCTAATCACAGTGAGGGACTGCCATTACGTGCAGGGGGTCAAAAAAGCTGTGTGTGTGTGTGTGTGTCCCCCTCCGTCTTCCTGGGCGAGGACACGTGACCCCCCACAGGGATCGAACCCAGGGACCAAGAACTACTACTTGGAAGAAGTGATTTAACCACTTTAGATGGAGCTGATACAATTGTCGTCCTCAGTGTCGAAATATCTCTCTCCTCATTAAGTCGAACAAAGGCGTCTTGGGAGGGGGAGGGAGACACATATCCCACCGACCTGTGGACGTGAAGGTATGTGCGACTGACGAAGACGCAATTCTAAGTCCATTCCCACCTACGTTGTGGCGAGGATGAGAAAACCTACCGAACACAGCTGTCCCATAAGGTCGGTAATGTAATCATTATCAATGTACATATATATATATATATATATATATATATATATATATATATATATATATATATATATATATATATATATATATATATATGCAGCTATAAAGGTATGGGCTGCAATGTTAATATGACTCTGGATTCAGTGTGGGGTGCCATACTGACAACAGCTACTGTAAAATAGTGAAGGAATGAGGGGAAGGAGACAGATAATGTGTGGATCATGAGGGAACGCCAAGTGTCGTGATAAAATCAGTCTTGTGTCACACTCACACACACACACACACACACACACACACACACACATATATGTCAGATGACCTTCACAAATAATCTATTTTCTTTTTTTTTTTTTCTTTTTTTTGTAGCAGTAAATTACGTTCCACCATTCCTCCTCCTCTTTCCTCATAACACATTACCGTCCCCAGTTTGACCAACTATCTTCCAGCACTTCGTATTTTTTTTTAATGATCTGTTTGTATCTTCATGGGTTCACTTAATGGTCTGTCTGTCATCTGAGGCGTTGCTTAAAGAGCTGTTTACCTGTCGTTGTAAGACCCGGACGGGGTGAGGGAGGGAGGGAGTCGAGACACACTTGTTGTTTCATACTACACTGACAGGTCGAGTCGACCACACATCCTCCAGGTCGTGAGATTGGGCAGGTCCCTAGTGGCTGCAGGACCAGCCTACCTCCCTAGCCTTCACTACTCGGTGCAGCGGCCACGAAGACACGCCTGCTGGACGACTGGTAACACGGGTCATCCCAACAGAGGTTAACTGTGACACACGGTTGACCGGAACCAATTCTTAAGATAAAACGCGAAGGATACGTACGAGGAAAAGAGAGAGGTAGAGAGATCCCAATACAGTAAATATTCATATGAAGAAGGAGTGAACCTGCATTACTGAAAATGGGATGCATTCGCCCTAACAACGGTGTCTGCAATCTCTGAATGACCATTTGACAAGCGCTGCTAACCAGCAGATACATCACGCCTCATGTTATGGGACAAACGTCCCTCTGTAGCCATTACTAAAGATAGATGATCCCTCAATAGATCGCTTTAGATCTGATCCCCCTCAACCTGTCCCCCACAGCATCGAACACCTTACCTCGTCTTGAGCCTGAAGGAGGAGTTGGGGTCCTGGTCCCACTGGTGCGTGGTAGCCACCCTCCCGGCTCCCATCCGTCTCACGTGCAGGAGTCTGGGCTGGGAGCTGTAGGTGTAGACGTACAGTTTGTCCTCATGTGGTACCCACACCTCGCTGGTCGACCGTCCTCCTCCCTGCTGGGGGGCTGACTGCTTGCTCGGTGTGGACGCCACCCTCGACTTGACCTTCCTCCGCCGACGGGTCTTGCCCCTCTTGCCGGCGGTGTTGGGTCGAGTGATGTCCTGGTAGCGCACGTCAGGCAGCGACTCTGCCTTAGACACGACCTGGGAATCCTCGTCGACCTGTGAGTCGGCCTGCGACAGATGTCCCTCGGATCGGAAGCTCTCCAGGACGATCGAGGCGTCGTCGGAAGTCGGGATGTTGACGGGCGGCAAGTCCAGGAACTCGCCCGCCGTCTTGTCTCTCTGGCCACCTTCGAGATCCCTCTCGCCGTTTTCGCTCTCGTGCGTTGCTGGCTCGTCCCCTTCTGCCACCGTCCCATTCTGGTCGTCTAGCGTTAGGTTTCGAGCTTTGAATTTATTGTTTGGCGATTTGTCGTTCCTCAATTTCCCCACCTCCGGCTGCCCTGATGCCTGGATTGGCGTTGGTCTCCAAGAAATGGGTTTCCTGTTCGCCATGACTTTGCTTCTGTCGTATGGTTTGTTCCTCGGGGTCTTTCTCACCTCCGGCTCCTGTATCTGGGGAGGTCTTTGCGTCTGGTTTCGTCTCCCTCTGTATCTGCCAGGAATCCTCGCAATGGCTGGGACTTCCTTGATTTCTTCTTCGTCGTCATCGTCTTTTTCTTCTCCTTCTTCTTCTCTTTCTTCCTCTTCTTCCCTTTCCGGTTCTTGTGCTTCACTCGGGTCTCCTGACTCCCCTTCGACCACACCAGCGTCGGGGGCCTCCACGCTCTCGGGCTCAACCTCACTACTTATCTTAGGCTCCTCTCCATCCTGACTGTCTTTCTCTCCGTCGATCTCTTCATTATCCTTCTCTCCTTCCTCACTTACATCTCCCATTCCTTGTTCTTGCGTTGCATCCAATTCCTCACCATCGTTGGCTGCTGTACCTTCGTCGTCATCACCCGCTTCTACATCTCTCCCCTGACCATCTTCGCCTTCGATTTCTTCCTCCTCCTCAACGACTCTTGACAAGGCGTCTTCGTTGTCCACCTGTTCAACTTCGACCTCAGCGTTCACATCATCCTCCTGATCTGCCTGATCCTGGTCATCAGATCCCTCTGCTTCCCTTTCTGGCTCAGCGTCTTCTGTTGCCTGCTCTTCTAACTTCTCAGTCTCTGTGTCTTCCTCTTCCTTTTCTTCTTCTTCTTCTTCTTCTCCTCCTTTTACGTGCGTAATCTCTTGTTGGTCTTCCAAGGTCTCCGCCTCCTGATCCTTTTCCTCCTCCTCCTCCTCCTCCTTCTTCTCTTCTTCTTCTTCTTCTTCAGGTTCCTCCTCAACTTTAACTTCCTCTCCTTCACCATCTTTATCTATAGTTTCCTCCTCCTCCTCCTTCTCTTCTTCTTCAGGTTCCTCCTCAACTTCAACCTTCTCTCCTTCACCATTTTTATCTATAGTTTCCTCCTCCTCCTGTTCCTCTTCCTTCTCACCATTTTCATCTGCCTTCGTCTGTTCCTCCTCTTCCGTTTCCTTCGGCCGTGGTTCCTCCCCCTCGGCTTCCTCCATCAGTATACTGTCCTCCTCCTTCTCTTGGTTGGTCGGTTCCTCATCTGCCGTCGCTGCCGTCGCCTCCTCTTCCTCCCACGTCGCCGTCTGCATCTCCTCCAGGGTGCTTCTGAGCACCGAGGTGTCAGCTGTAGTGCCGAGCCCTGCGTCGCTCGAGAGCCCGAGAGAGCCCTGGAAGCTAGCTGCCAGTGAGTTGGGTTCGTCCATGTCCCCCTGGTAACCCGCAGCGTCGTCTTCGATGTAGTGGGTCTTGTCCTCATCGTTTCGTTCAGCGCCTTCGTCAGCGTGTTCCTCTGTTTCTCCTGCATGAGAAACCATGTTTGTGGTTTCTGGCTCCTGTGTGTTTTCAGTATCTGGTTGCACTTCTTCTCCTTCCTCTTCTTCCTGTTGTTCTTCTTGAGCTATCGTAGTCAGGTCGGTGTCCTCGCCGTTTTCTAAGGCTGGCTTCGAAGTGGCGTCATCACCAACGTCGTCTGCTGCAGGAGCCTCGATCGCGGCCTCAGTCTCGGCCGCCGCTTCCACTACTTCGCCTGAGTCAGGAGCTAAGGAGAGCTCGGCATCCTCCTCCGCCTCGTCTTTGATGCTCCCTCGCCCCTCGTCGTCATCTATGTCATCCACCTGCTCAGCATCGCCAACCTTCCCGCTACCGTCGACGAACTCAGACTCGAACTCCTCGTCCTTCTCGCCGTTGCTGCTGATCCCTTCGTCTTTACTGACGTCGCTCCCGGCCGACACGCCCCTCTGCTCCTCCCCGTCACCCGTCGGTCTCTCCACCTCCTTCACTATCTCGTCTAGTGCCTCCTCGGCCTCCGCCGCTATCTCCTCAGTCTCCGTCACTACGCCATCGGGTCTCTCTACGTCCCCTTCTCCCTTCGTCTCCTCCGCTCTGACCCTACCCAGGCTCCTCCTCGAACCGTCGTGTCTCTCTTTGGCCTTGAGTTTCTCCATTCGCTTGGCCCTCTGCTCGGAGAGGTAGTCCCGGTGTGGAGGAGGCCTGCTAGCCATGACGGTGCTTTTCTTCGTCTTCTCCTTCGTCCCCCTGCCGCCCTTGAGGTCGGGAGGCCGGACCTTTCTGAGCCGGGTCTTCCTCGCAGGCTGCCTACCGCTGGGG
Source organism: Panulirus ornatus (assembly GCF_036320965.1). Classification (NCBI taxonomy): domain Eukaryota; kingdom Metazoa; phylum Arthropoda; class Malacostraca; order Decapoda; family Palinuridae; genus Panulirus; species Panulirus ornatus. The sequence goes on along the minus strand of NC_092226.1, from coordinate 71,325,835 downwards.
ATGAGAGCCGTGCCGCCCGTGTCCTCGGGGCCATCCTGCCTCACGATGGACATGTGGGACTGCGCGGGCTCGCTCACTGCGACGTCAGCCATAGTTCAGCGCGGGTCCTTGGCGCCATTCTTTACACCTTCCCTGAAGCCACCATCTTCGACCGCTCCTCGCGAGGTGCCCTTCTCATACCAACGCCTCAAACAAGCAACCGAGGGGAAGCTATGGGTACACACCTGTTAATCACACGACCAAAAGACCCTCAGAAGTCAGCCGATTAATCGGTGATTAATCCACGAATAGTCATGATGGCACCTCCGGCAGCCGGACCTGTTGACCTCATTCCCGTTGTCCTGGGCCCGCCCACCGCCGCTGGCAACGGTAGTACACCCGTTACCGTTGTTAGTGACGCTGGTCTGTCAGTGCTGCGTTGTCAACAGTCACTCACCAACGGCGACAACGTTCGTTAGTGTCCACTTTCGCCACCGTGGGCTCCCTTCTGCCTCCCTTACCTGGGTCAGCCCACGTACCCAGCCGCCCTGGGAACCAGTAATGTTTACCTCACCGCCACTTAAAGGCAAAGTTTTCTTCTAAGAATTTGATCTAATTTGTCGTAAAGTATTCAAAACTTCATTATCTTCCATTAGATGCCATATTTCCATGGGTAGTATTCCCCTTACATGTACGTCAGCACTGATTCGTGTACACATACACGTGTAAACATAAGATGTACACAAACATAAGAGCACGAGCGACGCTCGTCTCGCTCTCCACCTCCAGTGTCAGCGGGCGACTGAGGCATGCGGCCACCCGCCCCGGGGCAGGCAGCCCCATCACGCCTGTAATGCCACTAAGTGCCGCCAGGTGGCAACCCAAGTGGCCGCCAACATTCCAGCCGCAACCACTCACTCTCCTCACGACTCTCTATTTTTTTTCTATCAAGTTATATCACCCCTTATCACCACCATCCTTTAGAAAAATAGACTTATGCATGTTGTAACTCCATCACCGATTATACTACAACCGCCAGACGTAGCATGTGTACAACCTACAGCTCTGGCTCACTGTTTATTCAATCGAGTTATTCGATACCGGAGCTCGAGAGATGCTGGAGGTCAATACCGGCACAGTACGGAGCCCAGCATGGGAGGCGACGGGATTTATTGCGGGGGGGGGGGGACACCTTTGGAAGAAGTCAAGGACGAGCGTACGCCATGGCAGTCCAGCGGCATAAACTGGAACGAGATTTAGTTAAATATGGAGGTGTGGCGGGTGATGGTCGGTGGATGAGGTGCCGAGCGTCTGGCTGAGTTACGGTAATGGTTGGGTTAGGGTAATGCCTAAGTAAGGGTAATGGGTGGGTCAAGGCAATGGCTGAGTATGGGCAATTGGTGGGTCAAGGCAATGGCTGAGTAAGGGCAATGGCTGGGTTATGGTAATGGCTGGTTAGGGTGATGGCTGGGTTAGGGTAATGGCTGGGTTAGGGTAATGGCTGTGTCAGGGTAATGGCTGGGTTAGGGTAATGGCTGGGTTAGGGTAATGGCCGGGTCAGGGAAATGGCTGAGTAAAGGCAATGGCTGACTTAGGGTAATGGCTAGGTTATTACAACAGCTGGGTTGGGGTAATGGCTGGGTTAGAGTAATGGCTAGTTTAGAGTAATGGCTGGGTTAGGGCAATGACTGGGTTAGGGCAATGGCTGGGTTAGGGTAATGGCTGGGTTAGGGTAATGGCTGGGTCAGGGTAATGGCTGGGTCAGGGTAATGGCTGGGTTAGGGTAATGGCCGGGTTAGGGAAATGGCTGAGTAAAGGCAATGGCTGAGTTAGGGTAATGGCTGGGTTATTACAATAGCTGGGTTGGGGTAATGGCTGGGTTAGAGTAATGGCTGGGTTAGAGTAATGGCTGGGTTAGAGTAATGGCTGGGTTAAGGTAATGGCTGAGTTAGGGTAATGGCTGGGTTAGAGTAATGGCTGGGTTATGGCAATGGCTGGGTCAGGGCAATGGCCGGATTGTGGTAATGTCTGAGTAAAGGTAATGACTGTGTTAGGGTAATGTTTGGGTTAGGGTAATGGCTGGGTTAGAATAATGGCTGGGTTAGGGCAATGACTGGGCTAGGTCAATGGCTGAGTTATGGTAATGGCTGAGTTAGGGTAATGGCCGGTTTAGGGTAATGGCTGAATAATGGTAATGGCTGGGTTAGGGTAATGAGAGGATTAGAGCAAGGGCTGGGTTAGGGTAATGGCTGGGTTAGGTTAATGGCTGAGTTAAGGAAATGGCTGACTTAAGGTAATGGCTGGGTCAAGGTAATGGCTGAATTAGGGTAATGGTTGGGTTAAGGTAATGGCTGGGTTAGGGTAATGGCTGAATTAGGGCAATGGTTGGTTTAAGGTAATGGCTGGGTTAGGGTTATGGCTGAATTAGGGCAACGGTTGGGTTAGGGTAATGGCTGGGTTAGGGTTATGGCTGAATTAGGGCAACGGTTGGGTTAGGGTCATGGCTGGAGTAGGGTAATGGCTGGCTCAGGGTAATGGCAATAACTGGGTCTTTTCTTCAACGAAAACTAAAGGAGCGAAAAAGAAAAAGAAAAAAAAATCACAGATCAATAAAAAAAGAAATAGAACGGGAGTATCTGGCAACCTCATGTGAACATTCCACAACACATCGATTGTCATAATGAAACATTAATGTTGACCGCCTCCCACCCCTTCCAACCCCTCATTTTGGGGGGAGCGCATGCTGATCATGCAGTCTGATAGTTCCGTCATGATTTAATTCTCATGACGGCACACACAGGATGTCATGGGACTGGCCACCCTGCCGGAACGCGGGGTCCGTGAGGATCCGGACGCCCAAGGAGGTTTCGAACCGGGAGAAACAGGGTGAAGAAAAGAGAAAATATATGGCACTGTTATTGTGTGTGTGTGTGTGTGTGTGTGTTTACCGTAGGCGATGAATGATTTCTCAATTACGGTCTTCATGGACGAGACGCTTCAACAGAGGTATATGTAGTCTCACCTCTAGATGTGGCAGCCCAGTGGATGAGGTCGGTCGTAACTCTCTCTCTCTCTCTCTCTCTCTCTCTCTCTCTCTCTCTCTCTCTCTCTCTCTCTCTCACACACACACACACACACACACACACACTCACAGACAGACAGACATAGAAAGACGGACAGACACACACACACACAAACATATACATAGACACACAGAAGCACACACAGACAGACAGAAAGACACACAAACACACACACACAATGCACAGAAATAAAGCAATGCAAAGCAAGTGAAACGCGTCGAGATCCCTCTCCACCCCCCTTTGGTAAAGTTTCAACCAGCCAGTGACCACCACGAGCTGAAACATGGGTGAAGACTGAAACGTGGGATGCGACCACTGAAATCGCGTAGGACCCAGCCTGGCGCCCTGCGGGGGTCCACAACACCACACGAAGGCGGAGGAGGTCTACCGTACGCGGGGGTGCGAGCTGGAGACGAGGTTATGGAGAAGGTCCAGAGGAGAGGGTGGGAGCAACTTGTGGTGGAGAGGGGTTGTGTGTTCAGTCCGTGGACTGCGTGATGACTCTACCATCGAGGAGGAGGAGGAGGAAGGCGACCTGGTGGGGTGGTTGATAGACGACGTGTGGTCGAAGATTGGCTAAAATAGACGGTAATGACGCGGGGGGGGGGGGGGGGGAGGAGGAGGAGGAGGAGGAGGAGGAGGAGGAGGAGGAGGTGGTGGTGGTGTAGTGGTGGAGGAGGAGGAGGAGGAACTTTGTGGACGGGTGTGGAGGACATTAAGACAGTAGTGATCTAGTGAGAAATTTGACTCCTTGAGCTGGGACGGGACGACGCTTGAGCTAGATCGGGACGACGCTTGAGCTAGATCGGGACGACGCTTGAGCACGACGGGGCGACCATTCAGCACGACAGCACGACCCTTGGACATAATGGCCAAGCCTTTGACCTGAAAGGCCAGGCTGTCGTTCTCAAAGGTCGCACATCTTCCAGCTCAAGGGTCGTACCGTCGTGCTCAAGGGTCGTACCGTCGTGCTCAAGGGTCGTACCGTCGTGCTCAAGGGTCGTACCGTCGTGCTCAAGGGTCGTACCGTCGTGCTCAAGGGTCGTACCGTCGTGCTCAAGGATCGTACCGTCGTGCTCAAGGGTCGTACCGTCGTGCTCAAGGGTCGTACCGTCGTGCTCAAGGATCGTACCGTCGTGCTCAAGGATCGTATACCGTCGTGCTCAAGGATCGTACACCGTCCCCTCTCTATGACCTCACCTCCGTGCGCAAAGAGGTCACAGAAACGCCAGTAACGGTGCGCATCGTTCAACATCCCGGGAAGATGTATGATGTCACACACGTACAGGATAAATCTGGTGGCTATACCAGATCGGGGTTGAAGATGGTGAAAACCATCTGGATGGTGAAGTGCGTCTCGGTCGTGAACCTGATGGTGAGTGACAGTGTGTGTGTGTGTGTGTGTGTGTGTGTGGAGGGAAAGGCAGACTGAACCCACAGGTTAATACTGGTGTGTCGTGTGGTTATCATTATTATTATTTTCTTTCTTTTTTCCCCTTATCTTTTTCTTTTCCTTATATAATCTTGTCCTCCTCCCAGACCATCTACCCCCGTCATACTGGAAGAAATGATTACTCCATTACTCTCTCTCTCTCTCTCTCTCTCTCTCTCTCTCTCTCCCTGGCTCTCACCAGACCGCCCAGTACAGCGTCTGGACACAGTAAGTCATAAGCCACCTTCATCCCTCCCCTCCACACACACACACAGACACACACACACTTACCCCCACGCCCGTCTGCCGAGCGGGCCTAGCCCCTCACCCATCCTCATCAAACACGGCCATTACCGTCATATATCTTCCTCCCTCGTCTTTAATGTCAAGGTCTTAGCACATTCTCTTATTTTCTCGTTATGACCAACACTTGCCTCTTCACCCCTCCCACCCAAACCCTCTACCACGTCAATTACCTCGCGTATTTCAAATACGCCTCCACCACGCATATTTTCTAGTATTCATGGTGGGGGGGAGGGTGAAAGAGAGGGAGGGAGGGGGTTAATATTCAGCGAATATTGAGACTAAGTATTCTTGCCACAGCGACTACTGGGAGGCGGGGAGATTCCATGAATACCTGTATCAGAAATGTGTACACTTCCGAAAGTTCAAACAAGATTATGATTAATCTTTTGACTGATTATATATATATATCCCCCCGTGACTCCCACCACAAGGTTTATGCCCTTCTAACACTGCGTTACAATAAGTAGCAGGGATGGGTTGGACTGCTTGGGAGCGCGAAGTCCTTCGCGAGTTTTTATCGGCAAAATAAACGAACATGAACATGTCATGGAGAACTTCGCGAGTCTATGTCGGCAAAATAAACGAACAAGAACACGTCAGGAATTGTGAGAAGGAATATCCCAGCAAATTCCAGGTATAAGAAATCGATCACTTATATATATATATATATATATATATATATATATATATATATATATATATATATATATATATATATATATATATATATATATAAATATATATATATATATACTTCCTCACTGAGGACGTGCAATACCCAGAAATGTCTTCCGTTTTCTCTCTCTCTCTCTCAACCTCCACCACAGAGGAGGACAAACTATACAAAGTCTGATGATAACTCATTCGGAATCACGTCAGATCAGGGCCACCACACCACCCTCCTCGGCAACTTCGAGAAAGCATTACGTCGACAGTGAGAGCCATGGCTTCCGCTGGTTTATGGAAGGTGGAACAGCAGAGGAGAGATGGAGGGTGTAATGCCTCTGGAATGTCGATTATGGAAGCTCTTGGTGTAGCCTTGGGCATGCATGATGCATGAGTCTCATCCACATGCCAGTCCCTGCATGACACAGTATTACCTTCCCTATACACTGTCATAACCCCCTCAGGCATGCCAGCACCTGCATGACACAGTATTACCTTCCCTAGGCATTGTCATGACCCACGCTAGCATGCTACCCCCTGCGTGGCACTACAGTACCTTCCCTAGACACTGTCATGACCCCCTCAGGCATGCCAGCCCCTGCATGACACAGTAGACCTTCCCTAGACACTGTCATGACCCCAAGCATGACATGCTCTGCATGGCAACACAACTTCGCAATTCATCTGGATTTATAAGTTCTACGTCTCTATTATCATTCTGGAGGATTTTACTCACGGACGATTGAGTGTGTGAGTTATGAGTGTGTCTTTTATGGGGGCGTGTGAGTCATAGGTAGGCTGTGTGTGTGTGTGTGTGTGTGTGTGTGTGTGTGTGTGTGTGTGTGTGTGTGTGTGTGTGTGTGTGTGTACTAAGTAGGCTGACTGACAATGGATCGCCTAAGCTCAGGTTCAAAGATTAATCAATTTCTTATTTCTCTTCTCTACTTCTAACTTTTCCTTTCTCAATGAACTCCAAAGATTCCCTCCAAGAAACGCGTCCTAAGGCCTTCAAACTCCTACAACCCGTCCCTCCTGTCTCCAGCCACTGAGGTACCCCACGGCGTTTTCTATAAACACATATACATGCATCACTCATATATACATTTACTCTTCACTCTATATACACTAACATTGAACCCAGACACATGTATATCCTTCCTCGGACATTCAGAAATATATCAAAAATACGTCAAGTAGGGAACAGAATCCATGAAGAATAATAACATCCTGGGCTTTTTTCACTGTAAATTGAGTGTTTGGTTATTTGAGCTTGAAGCCTAACAACTGCTAGGGCCATTAAGAAGGTCTACGTTTAGTTATAAGCATTAATTAGCATAACACCTTCTTCATGTGTTCAAGATATTTCTAAGATCATAAACAATATATATATATATATAAGATTTTGTGTGATCGGGGCCTGAACATGCAGGAGGGTGAAAGGAGGGCAAGGAATAGAGTGAATTGGAGCGATGTGGTATACCGGGGTTGACGTGCTGTCAGTGGATTGAATCAAGGCATGTGAAGCGTCTGGGGTAAACCATGGAAAGCTGTGTAGGTATGTATATTTGCGTGTGTGGACGTATGTATATACATGTGTATGGGGGGGGGGGGGCCATTTCTTTCGTCTGTTTCCTTGCGCTACCTCGCAAACGCGGGAGACAGCGACAAAGCAAAAAAAAAAAAAAAAAAAAAAATATATATATATATATATATATATATATATATATATATATATATATATATATATGATTAATTCATACACCTCTACTGAGTACTTGACATTTTCAAACTTTAAATCCAGTTTTCTTCGTAACGCATATTTACGGGTAACTTAACTAGTCGAGACTGACTCCGTGTTAGTCTGAATCACAGTTGTTAGAATACGTCCTTGAGGAACTCCGGGAAAGTAACACCCACACATAGAAATGACTTCCAGTAGTTTATGGAGAAAAATATTCTAGGAGAGAGAGAAAAAAAAGGGAGAGTAATGCTCCAGGAATGTTAAGCACCGTGGCCCCTTCCAAATAAAACCTTGGCCCGTGCTATGTACCAGGAGCACCTCATCCACACTCCTCACCCTCACAGACCCACAGGGCAGGGTCTCCCTCTCACACCAGGCAACTTACCCCGCAGCCTCCGAATGGCTGGACGTGACAAGTGGGATGGCCTCGGGGATCAAATACTTGGTGAGGGGTTGGGGTGTTGTGGGGGAGAAAAATCCCATGCATTTCATAATTGTCATCGTAAACATCCTGGTACTAAGGCTCACATTCAAGATATCAACATCAGCGCAGGGCTGATGGTTCAAAACAGAGGAGGCAGATCCGTAATGACAAAGTGGTCTCAGGAACAATGGACAAAACTGGTCAGATAAGTGGCAAATGAAATTCTAACACTGACTCTCGTAAAGTTAGGCATTTTGGCCAGGCGAGTAAAGACCACAGAATATCAGAAGCAGTCCTCTTTCAAAGCACCTAGGAAGCTCACAGCTCCAATGCGCACTCTAGACCTGGTCGTCAGGCTGTTGGAATGGATGAAGAGAAACTTGAACGAGTGCAAAGAAGTGCCACAAAGCTAATGGTGATTCTGAGAAACCTACTGTGTGAAGAGATGATATGAAGACGAAATCTCTTCCAGGAACGGAGACCGTTCAAAATCTAAATGATAACAGGTTTTCCCCTGTTATGCACAAGCCAGACGTACGATGAACCCCACCACAATCACCACCACTACCACAATCACCAACACTACCACCAACACCTCAATCACCAACACTACCACAATCACCAACACTAAAACAATCACCAACACTACCACAAGCATCACCACCACCACCACAATCACCAACACTACCACAATCACTAACACTACCACCAACATCAACACTACCACAATCACCGCCACCACAATCACCAACACTACCACAATCACCAACACAACCACAATCACCAACACTACCACAATCATCACCACCACCACTACCACAATCACCACCAGCAACATCAGGACAACCCCGCCTGCTAACCACCATCCTAGGAATGTAAACAAACCTCCCATATTAATGTTTGAAGACCAACGAACTAAAAGAAAGATCCGTTAATTACCTCATTACCTTCCTAAACTATTCATACCGGTATTAACAAACAACACCACCAAATTTCTGGTGGCATATTATGCAAGAAAATGATCAATTACACCAATCACGAATAGTTCTCAAATGAATTTACAACTCTGTAAGTATATTTACGAATAACAATGCCTGCACTATGTCGTTTAAATTAATCAAAATGCCGGAATTATACGATGATCATGAAACGTGGAGGTAATTATCCAATTTCGTCGAGGGCTAAAAGCGGTCCCCTTGGTGTGTGACACGGGACACAAATGATTCAGGAACCACACGATGAACACTTCCAAGACTGTGCCATACACTACAAAGTGAAGCAGGGACACAAACACGTTCGTCGTCCCTGAGGTTCTAATACCTTAATATTAGTGAAGGTCTAAACAAACTGGATAACTTTATTGGTGATCAAATTTGTAAACACTTCACCCTTCTTGTCCACATGATTAGCTTATGATACGCTTGTTGCCAGCCTTAAACGCACCCGACCTACATTTGGGTAGTTACTTGTTTACCAAATGGTATCCCAGCTACGTCTCTTCGTTGTATATCAACTGACGGTTATATATCTTTCTTGTGCCTCCCCTAATGTGATTATTACACGAAAGTGCACTTGGGAACTTATCGTGTTTTCCTCGTGGACTCATAGGAATATATATATATATATATATATATATATATATATATATTCCCTTCTCTGATAAGGTGTCTAGTCTCTACCTCACCTCTCACGAGTTAATCTCCCTACTTATGTCTCTTTCCTCAGTTCTCATACCTCACAATTCTCTTATCTGTTCCTCTCACTGTCTTCCTAATGTCTCTTTGCTTCATTGCCTCATATATGAGACAACCTACACTCTTGATGTGTCTGTCTTAACTCATAGTGGCTGGTTATTCGTGCAATATGTTGGCTTATCGATTCCCGGGATCATTAGGAGCATCAACAAGTTAAAACATCCACTCGTGAAATATGGACTTCAACACCTTCTTCGCGTATTAATCTTGAGGTCATAAACACTCTCCTACATACATGGTCCTTGACCTGCTTCCCTGTTGTGGCTGTGAGGGTAATTCTAGTCCTGTTGCAACTCTTATGTTATAACACCAAGACAACACTTTCATTATAGGTATTGACCAATAGAATCATATCATTACAACAAAAAGTAGTTTTTCTTTATATCATAAATCATATTCTCTGATGCATCTATTGCCAAATATGAATAATACTTATGAGATTTTGTAGCACTAATATTTCCATCTATTTTTGGAAAACTAATCAATGCATATGTGAACAACTGTGAAGACTTCTCTTCTTTTGAAATCTTTGATATATTAATAAGACGACAAAACACATTTGGTCAAGATTATATACATCAATAACTTAGAGATACAGACGAATGAAAAATATCCATAGTATCCCCTAAAGAATACCTTTAGAACCACCGTTTTCTCTCTTACCATGCTAACTCATTTTCTATGCTCGAGCGTATGCAACAGGTTGCACACTTTCGTCCACAGGACATCAGTTCAGTTATAATTCAAATGACTAAAATCTATGTAAAGTAGACATATTCTAAACATCTGCAACAACCGGTGAATCATTTAATAACTTATGAAATAAATGTCATGCAAGAAAGCAGTGTATCAAAAGGGGGAGAACGATATATAATATAATAATCTACTCTTACCTCAGAAATATTAGCACTATTTCACTTATGACCATACTATAATTTGGTATATATATATATATATATATATATATATATATATATATATATATATATATATATATATATATATATATATATATAAACGAAGAGTTCACTTACCCTGGAGAGAGCAGTCTTGCTGTAGTCATCCCTCTGCAATAATAATGAATAGAAAATGATGTTCGTACATGCAATACGTACCTAATATATGTATGCAGATCAAAACATTGACCCGAAACAGGAAGTATACTTTAACAATGAGAGTAATGCTAAATATGCAGCGCCAAGTCTTAAGATATTACAAGAAAAATAAAAAGAATATATGCCAATATCAGTTAAGATTATTTACAATTAAAAGATGAAAAGAGATTACAAGGAAGGAAGGTAAATAATGGAAAAAGGGGGAAAGGAACAAGAGAGGGAGTTAGTACATATGTGAATACTATTTGTATGTTGGTTGAAAAGGGTTCGACGCTCTTGTTGCACCGTCTCTTGACCATGTGTACGTTTCGTGTCCCAACCTTACGTACATACAGACATACATACATAATGTGTACGCCTCGTGTCCCAACCTTACGTACATACAGACATACATACATAATGTGTACGTCTCGTGTTCCACCCTTACGTACATACAGACGTACATACATACATACCCCCAGCTTACGCCAGGTACCCTTTTCCTCGACCAAATCTAAAAGGGGAAGATGAGCAGTAGGGTTGACTGTGGGGCTGGATAGGTTCGCCCTTTGAATAACTACTCACAGTCGACCAGCACACAGGTCATAAGGTATGAGTAGTGGGATGGTAGAATTATAGTATAACATATTGACATATGTGACAAGTCACGTTCAAAAAATGCCGTCGCGGTATTTACAACATCTATTTACGTATTGACCCACACACACACACACACACACACACACAACACACACACCAGCAGCTGTTCCTCACCTTATGACTCATCAAGCTGAGTCCATGAGTCCCTTATTACTCAAACACACCTTACTCACCACTGGGTATATATAAACTATGAGTAATTATCTCTTTTTCTTATTCTCATTTCTCTCTCATACAACCCGGCCTCAGGCACCACACACACACACACACGCACCAGTACACACCCAGTACCCCTACAGAGGCAGCCACTCGAGGACACATTCGAATCCCAGTCTCGAAGCCTCAAATGCTGGTCTCGAAGCCTCGAAGCCCAGTCTCGAAGCCTACATTTGTTGCGGTAACGATAAACACAGACTTCTAAACATCACAGGTGATTTACCGTTACAAACGTAACGTTGAATCTTTCCTGAGAATTGTATAGATTCGTCACAAAGTCAAATATTGACACTTTCGGCCTCTAGTCTGATACGCTTGAATCAGACACACGCTAAATGGCTCGGCGTTTTACGCTCCTGACGGTGAGCTATGAAGCGGGGAAGCCTTGTGACGAAGGCAGTGTGGGAGGGGAGTGTGCTGGGTTTGTTTTGGTGCGTGTGCGGCTGTTGTTAGAGCTACACCTCTCCCTCCCTCGCACCACACGTCACACAATGTGGAGTGCGTGAGGTGGGCAGAGTAGCAAGGCGGGGGAGGCGAAAGTTGGGGGAGAGGGGAGAAGTGGTTCGAAGGGAACGTGGTGAAGGGCGTTTGATGGAGTGGAACTTCGGGGAACCCTTCTCGGGGTGCTCCTATTGGCCCGTGTGTTCAGGAGTCATATATATATATATATATATATATATATATATATATATATATATATATATATATATATATATATATATATATATATATATATATATATATATATATATATATGAAGACTGATAGTTGAGAATACATAGTGTGTAACAAATTTCTATTGTTCCCCATAACAATTTACGTTTTCTCTAAGAAAGAATATAAGCGACAGAAAACGTACCTTACACCATCATGACTAAGGGTAACTTCAGTCAATACGCAATAAATAAGTAAATAAAGAAATAGTTCAGTAAATATGTTCGTTTTTTTTTTTTGACATGCTTGTCCGCTGTTTCTCGAGTTAGCGAGGTAGTGCCAGGAAACCTCGCCACACACACACTATCTCTCTCTCTCTCTCTCTCTCTCTCTCTCTCTCTCTCTCTCTCTCTCTCTCTCTCTCTCTCTCTCTCTCTCTCTCTCTCTCAAGACAGACGAGAACTTGTCATCTTCAACAAAGACCTGATGCCTACTGACCTCATTAGCCACCTTACAGTCCACTCCTCCACTCTCCCACATTCATCAGCGGGACCAAAGCCACCAACCCTTCCAACCAGAAATATAACTAGCTAGTTAATCACCCAACATTACCCATGGGAGCGCGACCAGTCTCCCTAATGGGGAAAAAAAGAAAAGAAAAAAAACGTGGCCCTGGCAGAAATCGACATTCCAAATCCTTTCTCATACACACTAGCACTCACTGGAACTTCCCACATTTACTCGGGTCCCCCCCTAACACCCAGCTCACTTCCATTCTTTTTCATTTTGTTAGTGGTCACACACACCCATTTTCTATACGACTATATTGAAGAGAGAAGGTGAATGAAATGGAAGAAAACGATACGAGGCTAAAGTAAGTACGTGTGGGTTAGGAGGCTGACATGGGCCGGGAGAACTGACCTGAGCCGGGAGAACTGACCTGGGACGGGAGAACTGACCTGGGACCGGAGAACTGACCTGGGACGGGAGAACTGACCTGGGACGGGAGAACTGACCTGGGACGGGAGAACTGACCTGGGACGGGAGAACTGACCTGGGACGGGAGACCTGACCTGGGCCGGGAGACCTGACCTGGGACGGGAGAACTGACTTGGGACCGGAGAACTGACCTGGGACGGGAGAACTGACCTGGGACGGGAGACCTGACCTGGGCCGGGAGGCCTGACCTGGGCCGGGAGAACTGACCTGGGACGGGAGAACTGACCTGGGACGGGAGAACTGACCTGGGACCGGAGAACTGACCTGGGACGGGAGAACTGACCTGGGACGGGAGACCTGACCTGGGACGGGAGAACTGACCTACTTAAGGAAGAGGAGAGGAAGTCATGAGAACTCGCCCCCATCACGACAGGTGGTGAGTGAGGGGATCAGGACCCGAGAGGCTGGAGGATGAGGACGACAGGGGTAAAAGAGGGTCAGACAGACGGGGAAAAAGAGATAAAAAGAGAGGAAAGAAAGTAGAAAGGGACTTGAGACACGAAGGAGAAGGAATAACAAGGAGAAAGAATGGAAGAGGAATGAGCTAGGTGAAGGAGGAGGCATGATGAAGAGAGGAAATGATGGGTAAACGAGAAGAGATTGGATGGAAGATGGGAACTTAAGGAGTAGGTGTGGGATGGGTGTGTGTGAAGGAGGAGGCAGTGATGAGGTGGAGTGGCAGGAGGACGCGTCGCTGCCTGATGATGGGAGGGGTGTCTGGAAGCCCCCGACAGTGGGATGGGTGTGTGAAGGGGGAGGCAATGGTGAGGTGGAGTGGCAGGAGGACGCGTCGCTGTCTGATGATGGGAGGGGTGTCTGGAAGCCCCCGACATTCACAGTGAGGGAAGCAGCCTGATGGGTCCAGATCCAGGTGAATGGAGACACAACTATGAACAGCTCTGTTCAGTGGGATCTGGAGGGACGTGGGTTTAGGGGTTGAAAAATCTGAGAGAGGGGGGTTTGTTGGAGGGTTTTTTTGGAGGAGTACTGACTTTGGGGAGGAGGTTGAGCGTCGAAAAAATTTAGGAGGGGTTTATTGGAGTGTTCTGTGAGTGTGGTGACCAGAGGTAGTCAGGAAACGGATATAATAAATCAGGAGTGATGCATCGCACTGTACTTAACACACAAGTTCCGGTGACCATCCATCAAAGTGAATACTTGCTCGCTTATTTCTTTTTCTTCCCTCAATGTCTGACGCACTGTAGCTCTGTCTACCAATTTTCTAGGGACCGAACACACGCTCGACCGCACCAAACATTTTCCCGTTAAAGTAAAAAGAAAGTTTGGTTTCTCTGAAGTCTCTTTTAAAACACTGGTGAACACTCGAGGATAGGAATGAGACGCTATGGACCTACAACAAGGATCAATACTATCTGGTAAAATGCGTCAGCCAATCACACCTTCACCAGCCTCACATTATTAACCCATGTTTGCTAATTTTAAGTTAGGGCAGATGTCTGCCACTATCTCCTCCATCACAAAATACCAAGATCAAGATATAAGAATTTCTGTTGAACGCAAAAAAAAAAAAAAAAATCTATGTTTATGAACTGTGAAAAAAAAATATTTCTGTTTATGGACTGTAAAAAAAAATATTTCTATGTTTACTTCTATGTTTACGGACTGTTACAGTCCTATACAGTTATGATTCCTTAATTACATAAACAGATAAGTGATAAAGGTTATATATAATAAAAAAAAATGTCAGTAAAACTTTGAAAAATATAATTCCTGCCTCCTCTCGAGTTCCCACCTGCCCCTCAAGTTTCCGCCTGCCCCTCAAGTTCCTGCCTGCCCCTCAAGTTCCCGCCTGCCCCTCAAGTTCCCGCCTGCCCTCAAGTTCCTGCCTGCCCCTCAAGTTCCTGCCTGCCCCTCAAGTTCCTGCCTGCCCCTCAAGTTCCCGCCTGCCCCTCAAGTTCCTGCCTGCCCCTCAAGTTCCTGCCTGCCCCTCAAGTTCCTGCCTGCCCCTCAAGTTCCCGCCTGCCCCTCAAGTTCCTGCCTGCCCCTCAAGTTCCTGCCTGCCCCTCAAGTTCCCGCCTGTCCCTCAAGTTCCCGCCTGCCCCTCAAGTTCCTGCCTGCCCCTCAAGTTCCTGCCTGCCCCTCAAGTTCCCGCCTGCCCCTCAAGTTCCTGCCTGCCCCTCAAGTTCCTGCCTGCCCCTCAAGTTCCCGCCTGCCCCTCAAGTTCCTGCCTACCCTCAAGTTCCTGCCTGCCCCTCAAGTTCCCGCCTGCCCCTCAAGTTCCTGCTTACCCTCAAGTTCCTGCCCTCAAGCACCAGCTTGACCTTAACATGAGACACTAGAACTCCAAATAAATAAACCCAGACGATAATTTCTTTTCATCCCTCCAAGATTTGTTATCACATAACAAGTTATCACCACTTGTGCAGTCCTTGATGAAGAACAACTGGCATACGAGACCTCATTTCACGGTCGCTTTCATTGGCTCAGAGGCTAACACCGCTACGCCCTGAGCCATCGAAGCGCCCTTCAGTTAAGGCGGGTTGGGAGAGAGAGAGAGAGAGAGAGAGAGAGAGAGA
>NC_092226.1:71287790-71307790 GCF_036320965.1 Panulirus ornatus | reverse complement strand
ATTAACCAAGGTATATATGTCTGTGTTTCTATGTGTCACTGCATTAACAAAGGTATATATGTCTGTGTTTCTATGTGTCACTGGCATTAACAAAGGTATATATGTCTGTGTTTCTATGTGTCACTGGCATTAACAAAGGTATATATGTCTGTGTTTCTATGTGTCACTGGCATTAACAAAGGTATATATGTCTGTGTTTCTATGTGTCACTGGCATTAACAAAGGTATATATGTCTGTGTTTCTATGTGTCACTGGCATTAACAAAGGTATATGTCTGTGTTCTATGTGTCATGTTAGTTCGGCTGTGTGAGGAAGGAACAAAACAGACACCTCCAAACGACCAACCAGAACCTTGCACGATGGTAGTTCGGTATGCACTAAAATTAGAGCCGAGGTGATTGGGACTGACGTCAAAACGACCATTTCAGGAATCAGTTCTGGTTCGAGTGATGATGATATAATAACGTTGTTAAACCAACGTTCTCTCTCTCTCTCTCGCAGAACGGAACTACAAAGGCAATTAAAGAGAGCGAGTGGTTGAAAAGTATTACAGTTACACCTGAAATACTCTTAATTTGAAGGTTTTGCTTTAATAATAACAACCCGGACCTCACGTCATTACAAAATCATCAGGAACTGGGCTGTTACGGACACAAGACCCTCAACCTCACTTGTACATCTGCCAATCAACAACTGACGTCATACACTCACATAGTTAGACTCCGGGTTCAACGCTGTATGTTGTACGCCACGAAAAAGGGGGGGGGGGGGGGGGGGAAATATCACAAAGGCATGAAGAGAATCGTCAAAAAATCTCAGATACTCATTAGATATCTAAATCTAGATGCTCATTAGATATCTAAATCTAAGGTGCCCATTAGAAATCCGAGCGAAAATTAACGCAGACCTGGATTCAATCACGAAAATCGATCGTCTATTTCTGGTAGACATAATGACCGAGAAATACACTCCATCTCTGACAGTTCATCCGCCTCACCAAGCCTTTCATGTCACTAGCCATTATGACGAATTCTTTAACGGGATCCACTAACATGACATATACCCATGTGGACGCACCCCACTCCCCCCTGAAGTGCATTCCAGGGCGGTCAGCAATATGGTAGAAAAGAGAGAGAGAGAGAGAGAGAGAGAGAGAGAGAGAGAGAGAGAGAGAGAGAGAGAGAGAGAGAGAGAGAGAGAGAGAGAGAGAGAGAGAGAGAGAGAGTTGGTGGTGGGTTTTGGTGGGTCGATAAGCTCTGGCCCCTTATCATGCTGTACCTAACCACTTGGGGCAGGACACAGTGGTGATAGGTGGTGGCAGGTGGTGATAGGTGGTGGCAGGTGGTGGCAGGTGGCTTCCTGGGCTATTCAGACGTCGCTCTCTTCTATATAGAGGGTGGGTTTAGCATGCGCGTCCCTCAGGGGTTGAGGTCCATAATGATCTTAAATGGAGACGGTGGCTAGCTCGTGAGGCGGTGGGAGGGCCTCCACTGTAGGGAGGGAGGGAGGGAGGGTGTTACCTCCTGGTGACGTCCACTAGGGACGAGGTGAAGCACTAGGTACCAGGTGGAGGCCACAAGGGACAAGGTGAAGCATATGGAACCAGGTGAAGCACCAGGGACGTGAAACACAAGGAACCAGGTGAAGCACCAGGGACAAGGTGAAGCACTAGGAACCAGGTGAAGCACCAGGGACTGGGTGAAGCACAAGGAACCAGGTGAAGCACCAGGGACTGGGTGAAGCACTAGGAACCAAGTGAAGCACAAGGGACGAGGTGAAGCACTAGGAACCAGGTGAAGCACCAGGGACGAGGTAAAGCACAAGGAACCAGGTGGAGTCCATCAGGGACGAGGTGAAGCACTAGGAACCAGGTGAAGCACCAGGGACTGGGTGAAGCACTAGGAACCAAGTGAAGCACAAGGGACGAAGTGAAGCACTAGGAACCAGGTGAAGCACTGGGTACTAGGTGAAGAACCAGGGATTTGATGAAGCACTAGGGACAGGGTAAAGCTCACACACACACACACACACATACCCGACTGGACAGGATTTCTAATCCACATACCTGGAGGTGATATACTTCAAAAAAACAGAAAAATTTTTTTTTGTACCTTTGGTATCATACCGGGAATCGAAAATACTCTGTAATTACGACTCCCTCCTTTACCCCCCCCCCCACCCCCTCGAGGGGGGGAGGGGGGGGGGGGTCGTGGCGGAAGCAAGTCCTTCCCAGCAACGACCAATCAGGAGCAAGATTTTTGGGTACGTGTTTCTAACATTCCTCTCTAACACGTTACATTATGTACATCACTGAGGTGGTGGGCCTTTTTTTTTCTTTTCTTTTTCCTGTGTACACATACTTGTCATTCCAGACCTGACCTGACTCAGGGCACCTTGGAACGTCACCAACACGTCACAGACCTGATCTGACCTGACCTGATTCAGGTCGCTTTCGAACGTCAACCACATGTCACAGACCTGACCTGACCTGATTCAGGTCACTTTGGAACGTCACCCACACGTCACAGACCTGATCTGACCTGACCTGATTCAGGTCACTCTCGAACGTCAACCACATGTCATAGACCTGACCTAACCTGGCCTGATTCAGGTCACTTTGGAACGTCACCCATACGTCACAGACCTGACCTGACCTAACCTGCTTCAGGTCACTTTGGAACGTCACCCACACGTCAAAGACCTGACCTGACCTGACTCAGAACCTTAGGAGCTTCATCCACACGTCACAAACCTTGGAACTTCGAGCGTCACTCACACGTCGCAGACCTTGGACCTTGGAGCGTCACTCACACGTCACAGACCTGATATGACTCAGGACCTTGGACGCGTCACTCACACGTCACAGACCTGACATGACTCAGGACCTTGGAGCGTCGTCACTCACACGTCACAAAAAAAAAAAAAAATCCCGGTCCAATACGGGTCATGAATTTTGAAGGAGAAGTCATGGTACTGGCAGTTACAACCTGTGGGTTATTGAACTAGCTGGAGGATTACAGAGGCCGACAATCGAACCCCCAGAACGCACTACAGGCAGGTTCGAATCCCATTTAAGTGGCGAAGGCAATAAGCCCGAAGGTAAGAGGAAAATGAAGGAGAATCAAATGAGGGGTAAATCTTTGACATGGGTAACATTGTATGGTACTTGAACATACGACTTTTAAGGCCTGATGTGAACTTTCTAACTGTCTTTTAATATAGGGAAAATCAATAAAAGAAATTCCTTTTTTTTTCGTATTTTGTGACAATATTTAGCACTAGTACATTTCAGGTCTTTCTGGGGGTTAACTTCAAGCCCACTGAGGAGGACCTTCAGGCCCACTGAGGAGGACCTTCAGGCCCACTGAGGAGGACCTTCTGGCCCACTGAGGAGGACCTTCTGGCCCACTGAGGAGGACCTTCAGGCCCACTTAGGAGGACCTTCAGGCCCACTGAGGAGGACCTTCAGGCCCACTGAGGAGGACCTTCAGGCCCACTGAGGAGGACCTTCTGGCCCACTGAGGAGGACCTTCAGGCCCACTGAGGAGGACTTTCAGGCCCACTGAGGAGGACCTTCTGGCCCACTGAGGAGGAGGACCTTCAGGCCCATTGAGGAGGACCTTTAAGCCCACTGAGGAGGAGGACCTCCAGGCCCACTGTGGGTAAGTTCAGGGACCTTTAGGGTAACTTCAGGCCCATTAAAGGTAAATCTAGATCCACTGGGATAACTTCAGACTGAAGTAACTCCAATCCACTTGGGATAATGAGGGAATAACTACCATTATCTTTCGATAATGAGGACACACTATATACAGTACTCTTCTTCCAGCCTGTGAGGTAATGAGGTAAACCCTCTCCTCATTATTACACCGCCATTACTTACACCGCCTTTACTCACACTCAAGATCACGATGATTGGCCTCATTATCTCACAATCCCCCATCTGTTTTATGAGGTAAGGGTGGAAGAGCCCCCCCATCCCCTTCTCTCTCTCTCTCTCTCTCTCTCTCTCTCTCTCTCTCTCTCTCTCTCTCTCTCTCTCTCTCTCTCTCCCGGGACACCAGGCTGGATGACGTGTCCTCAGATGGAAGGGGGGGACCTGTTCGCTGGCTGGGGGTGTGGGTGAGAGAAGGAGGGAGAGGGGCAAGGGGGAGGGGAAGGGGAGAGGAAGGGGGAGGGGGAAATGCCATGACCCCAAAGGGGTAGGAAGAGGTCAGTGGCCTCGAGGACTGTGGCACTCACTCACTGGCACTCATACACCACCACCACCACCACCTGCTCCACCACCTGCTCCACCTGCTCCTCCTGCTGACGGTGGGGTGGGGGGTGAGGACCCCATTCCCTCCTCCCTCCTTCCCTCCCTCCCTCCGTCCTCCTGAAGTGCCGCATTATTGATCAGTCTAATAACACGACGCCTCTCTCTCTCTCTCTCTCTCTCTCTCTCTCTCTCTCTCTCTCTCTCTCTCTCTCTCTCTCTCTCTCTCTCTCTCTCTCTCAGACACACACACACACACACACACACACACACACACCTCCTCCCTCCCTCCCTCTCTCCCTCCAAATGGAGAAGAAAAAAAAGTTTTTTTTTTTTAACGCAACGAAGAGCTTCGTACATTGATACACACACACCGTATCCTGCATTCATCCTTCATCAGTGAAGCGACTCCAGCGTTTCGACGCTTCCAAAGTGGAACATCACCACCCCCCTTTCCTCCCTGAAGTGTCACATCCCACCGACACTGTGTCAACCCGACAGGTTACTGGGCGCAGCGGCACCTGTTGAGTTAGGCGTCACGAATGATTTCTGAATACACAAGCCCTTACGAGCCTGAGAGACGCACTCACACCCACTCACGTGTGAGGCACTCACGATGCACTCATAAGACTCCCTCCCTCGAAGAGAGTGCACGGGGCGGGCTGCTTGCGATACATCAAGCACGCCAGTGTGTGAGGTGTGAGTCCCCTCCACCACACACATGCATATGTAGGGAGTTCACTGTGAGCCCCGTCCCTCTACACACATATATAAGGCGTTCAGTGTGAGCCCCTTCCCTCTACACACATATAGGGCGTTCAATGTACGTCTCGTCCCCCTCAACACATATATAAGGCGTTCAATGTGAGCCCCGTGCCCCCAACACATATATAAGGCGTTCAATGTGAGCCCCGTGCCCCAACACATATATAAGGCGTTCAATGTGAGCCCCGTGCCCCAACACATATATAAGGCGTTCAATGTGAGCCCCGTGCCCCCAACACATATATAAGGCGTTCAATGTGAGCCCCGTGGCCCCAAACACATAAAAAAAGGCGTTCAATGTGAGCCCCGTCTCCCACACAGACACAAATAAGTACGGCGTTCAATATGAGCTGCGTTCCCCTTCAACCACACACAAACACACACACACACACACACACACGTAGGGCGTTCAATAATCGACGTAAGAGCGTTCGACTGGCGTTCCCGAGAAGGCAACTTGGTGGTGGAGGAGGAGGAGCAGGAGGCAGCCCGAACCCCCCCCCGACGTAATCACCCACTGGTAATGAGCCAGTTATGGCGGCTATAGATTAATGGCATCGACTTGCGTAAAATTGGTCCTGATGGCGTTGCTCTGTGGCGCCTCTGTGCTCTCCTTGCCACAGCGCTGGCTCGTCTGTATTGCCATTACGATGATAAGGACCTTCCAACATGTCCCTTTCTTCATTATATCTTCTTTTTTCTTAATTTCCTCTCAATATAGGAAGTGTGACACATCCCCCCCCCCAAAAAAAAGGCCATTAAGAACATAGGGGAAAAAACACCCGATATCTTTCCTTAAGAATTTTCAAATGAAGAAAATTAGTGTATGTCTGAATGAATCTGTTTCGTTCCTGTATAGAGAGATATTTTTCAGGTAAAGTGATCCGTCGTGTTGATATTGTTCTCAAGGGGAAATAGTGTTCATTAGGGCTCTTTTGTCGAAGAAGAAATTGGGTAAAAACTGGTTTATTTTCATGTTCATGAGGAACATGACAAACAACTAAAGAAAGCCAACAGGAGAATATATATATATATATATATATATATATATATATATATATATATATATATATATATATATATATATATATATACAACAGGGAGAGGTTTAAACGAAGGAGTTTACGACCGAGGGCGAGGTGTTAGAAGTCTGGGATGTGAAAAATGTGGGCTCCTGTCACGCTAGGGACTTCAATCACGTTACTGACTCTTTAGAAACCGTCATTTTCGTCTCCAGACCTGATGATTACCATCTTCCGAGGAGTGTGGAATCCTTGTACAACGGGCTGTTACACACGTCATCCCAGCTTATGCGACAGACAGCTTTTTCAAAGGTGTAATCTCCAGTCAGGCTTATGAACTGGGTGCAATTATCTGGGAAAGACGAGAATGAGAGAGAAAAAAAACCGCCCATGATAACGTCTAATCAAAGTCTTAACCTTTCAGATCCCGTCACAGTGGGTGGGGGGTAATGTAACCCGAGGTTGTGTATGTGTGGTCCCGTCTCACAGTTGTTGTAGGCAACATTGGATAAATAAACCTCAAGTCTTCCAGAACTGGAGTGTTTTAACCTTCATGTTCGTGACTGTCCGTTGTTTATATATATATATATATATATATATATATATATATATATATATATATATATATATATATATATATATATATATATATATATATATATATATATATATATATCTGGAAGAGAGGAAAGTATTTGTATATAATACTAATGACAATGAGTGAGTCAGGTGTGTGTGTGTGTGTGTGGGGTTCGAACTTTCAACTAGTGGTTGCCCCTGACGATCTCCCGGCAACCTCACGTGTGTCACTCTGTCACTGGAACCCGTCCAAGTTCCTCACCAACTCCACAAACTCGCGTGAGGGCAAGACATTGCCGTTGCCGAGGATCTTACACCAATGGAAAGGTTAAACTGCTTGAATCTCGACTGAGGCAGATTTTGTAGTAATATATATATATATATATATATATATATATATATATATATATATATATATATATATATATATATATATATATATATATATATATATATATATATATATATACATATATTTACACACACACACACACACACACACACAAGTATCAAGCGCTTTCGTATATTACATTGTCGTAATATAATAGAGAACTTGAGCCTTTATAAAACTCCGTTTGTATAAGTAAGGAAACATGGCCACATAAGAGAATGACTTAACGCAACGTCAGGACCTGCCTGAGGTAGGCATTACCTCCTGAAGGAGGCGTTCACTTTCTCTCGAAGTGAAATCAAACTCGACGCGGGTATGTGGCAAGTGGTATTGACGCCTCCTTCCCTGGCAGCGAGCGGTGGCAGGGGGCCCTTGTGGCCCACAGTGGGGTAGGTTATGTAGGTTAGGTTAGGAGGTGAGGTTGGGGTAGAGTGGAGGGGGGTGCTTCTTCCTGACGAGGGGTAAGAAAGGGGTTGATGGTCTAGCTTGGGGGTGTGTTACGTGACACGGAGGAAGGACAAACACTAACCCCCTCCCACCTCTCTCTCTCCCTCACCCCACAACACCACCGCCTCTCCCTCACCCCACAACACCACCACCTCTCCCTCACCCCACAACACTACCGCCTCTCCCTCACCCCAGAACACCACCGCCTCTCCCTCACCCCACAACACCACCGCCTCTCCCTCACCCCACAACACTACCGCCTCTCCCTCACCCCACAACACTACCGCCTCTCCCTCACCCCACAACACCACCGCCTCTCCCTCACCCCACAACACTACCGCCTCTCCCTCACCCCACAACACTACCGCCTCTCCCTCACCCCCACAGTACCACATGGAACGCCAGAGAAGCCTTTGTGAATAATGAACACTTTCATAGTCATTTAAAAAGAAAAAAAAAACACGTTTGCCAGACTACATAGTGCATTACGCAGGACAGCTGAGTGTAGACCAATTTACTGCAACAGATAGAAGATCAGGTCGGTCTAATTGCGGCAGTAAGTCGCTAAGTCTATTTCTCCATACGATCTCAGCGCTTATGAAGACATGAGACGCCTTCTTATACACACCCGGCTAACTTTTTATCACACGATCCATTATATATATATATATATATATATCATTCTTACTGTCTTTTCAATTCGTTCAACCATAAAAGGATATATATATATATATATATATATATATATATATATATATATATATATATATATATATATATATATATACACTAGGTAACAGCCTTCTGAAGGTGTGGTAATACACGAAAGCGCTCCGGATTCCCGTGTTCTCTTTCCCTAATAATGTTTCCGTGTGAATATATATATATATATATATATATATATATATATATATATATATATATATATATATATATATATATAAATGGGGCCATAATATAGTCAGGGGGCAAGTGGTCTTAAAATCATCCTTACCACCTGAGAGTGTTCAAGATTCTTCGGTTGTTGTGTAGTTGTTAACTTGAAGTTAACGACCCTTAATGACCCCAGGCAGACAATAGACTTAAAGCCCAAACAACCAAGGAAGTATCATTAAGAATGTACGTGTGTACAATACCTAGAATCACTTTGAGCTATCTTTACGTTTATCAGATAAACATATTCCCTAATCAAATTCTCTATCTGAATCACCTCTCGACCATATCGTTCAAGTCCACACCAACTGCACGCGACCGATAACAGAGGAATGCAAGGTCAGAGGTCACGACCCTCAGAACTGTTATTGGGAGGAGGCAATGTTTAATGATAGTAGATTATATGTCGTTACAAGATACAATTATCTTCTAGCTAAGTGTGGATGACGCATGTGTGACTTGACCTCTCGACTTGACCTCTCAACTTGACCTCCGACTTGACCTCTTTATGGCGAGTTGAGTATCGGTCATGACTTAAGTCACTCGGTAAATGTAGACCTTGCTACTTACACAAACACGCATGTAGGAATACATACAGTCACAGATATGTACGTACACGAAGACATATACAAACACACAAATCTCTCTCTCTCTCTCTCTCTCTCTCTCTCTCTCTCTCTCTCTCTCTCTCTCTCTCTCTCTCTCTCTCTCCCTATCTATCTATCTATCTACTATCTATCTATCTATCTATATATATATATATATATATATATATATATATATATATATATATATATTTTTTTTTTTTTTTTTTTTTTCATACTATTCGCTATTTCCCGCGATAGCGAGGTAGCGTTAAGAACAGAGGACTGGGCCTTTGAGGGAATATCCTCACCTGGCCCTCTTCTCTGTTCCTTCTTTTGGAAAAAAAAAAAAAAAAAAAAAAAACGAGAGGGGAGGATTTCCAGCCCCCCGCTCCCTTCCCTTTTAGTCGCCTTCTACGACACGCAGGGAATACGTGGGAAGTATTCTTTCTCCCCTATCCCCAGGGAATATATATATATATATATATATATATATATATATTTTTTTTTTTTTTTTTTTTCATACTATCCGCCATTTCCCGCGACAGCGAGGTAGCGTTAAGAACAGAGGACTGGGCCTTTGAGGAAATATCCTCACCTGGCCCTCTTCTCTGTTCCTTCTTTTGGAAAATTAAAAAAAAAGAAAAAAAAAACGAGAGGGGAGGATTTCCAGCCCCCCGCTCCCTTCCCTTTTAGTCGCCTTCTACGACACGCAGGGAATACGTGGGAAGTATTCTTTCTCCCCTATCCCCAGGGATATATATATATATATATATATATATATATATATATATATATATATATATATATATATATATATATATATATATATATGCGCGTGTGTGTGTCTGTCTGTCTTTCTGTCTGTGTGTGTGTCCAACCATACACAAACGTTCAGGAAGATCAAATCAGATAAGGGAAGTATTTTCATTCACATTTTTTCCCCTCGAGAACACACCCCAGTGAGGAATCCAAATGAATGTCTTCCTCGAAGTGGACAGGCTTTATCTCACGCCGGGAGTGACACATACGACCGCCACCTCTCGTTGCCCCACGTCACAGCAAGAATTATATTACACCCTGGGCAAATGATGACGTGTGTCGTAACCTTTCATTATGCTTTGGAGGAATTGGCTTCTGCTTTGGGGGGGGAGGAGGGGGGGAGGGGAGAGAGCGGGTGTGTGGGTGGGGTTGGAGGGGGGGTTTATTGGTATTTCTCTCTCTCTCTCTCTCTCTCTCTCTCTCTCTCTCTCTCTCTCTCTCTCTCTCTCTCTCTCTCTCTCTCTCTCTCTCTCAGTGCCCTTGGGTCGTGTGTGTGTGTGTATGTTCCCCCCAACCCAACCACCCGACCCCACATTCTCTCTACCCCCTCCCCTAACTCAACCGGAGGTCAACAACCAGGGTGAGACCTGCTGGCTGAAGGTCAGTTTGGAACCCCCCCCCATACAACCTCCTCAACCCCCCCCCAGACACACCTACTGGAGATAAGGTCGCCCTGTGTCATACCTTGGTCTGGGGTTATTGCTTGATATGTCTCTGATGTTGAAACCCCCTGAACACGACGGTACGACCCTTGAACACGATGGTACGATCCTTGAACACGACGGTACGATCCTTGAACACGACGGTACGACCCTTGAACACGATGGTACGATCCTTGAACACGACGGTACGATCCTTGAACACGACGGTACGACCCTTGAACACGACGGCACGACTCCTTGAACACGATGGTATGGTCCTTGAGCACGACGGTACGACCCATGAGCATGACGGCACGACCCTCAAATATAATGGCTTGACCTCTGACCTGACCCACACCAAATGGGTCGAACCTTCGCGCTCAAGGCTTGTGAAGATGGGAAAGCCAAGTACTCTTGAAATTAAAACACGGTCACCTTTGCCCCTGAAATGACGAACGAGTTGGTGCTAATTCTTCAGAAACTCCTACGATCTTCTCCTGGGCATGATATCAGCACAGACATGACGTATCATAAGACACTCGACGTATCATAAGATTATCACATTCGACACCGTCGGAAGGATCCTCTCAGTCGCATCACCTACGTTGCTAATTCAAGTACATAAGAATCGGGTGATGGCCTCCTCAACCAGCCAAGTCCCGTGGTCCATACCTCTCTGCATCATCCAAAAGAGCCTCGAAAGGTCGGCTACCTGAGTACGAGGAGGAGGAGGAGGAGGGGAGAAACGCCTTGGGGTACTTCACCATCGGCGGCTCCGGAAACAACACTCACAGCGCCACTACAGGACATCGGCGGCTCCGGCAACACACATAGTTCGAAGCTTCTTCAGCAAGGGTGGCGAAATGACACACACTGCTTAGTCCTCCTTTATTACCCTCTATTCTTGATTTTGTTCTTCTCTCTCTTATATTTTCAAGGACTCACGTAAGCCATCATTCACAATAACACACTAAGTTCGTGCAGAGTCAATGATTTATAATTAATGACAATGTCGCTTTCTGGGAATGTTTGGAATGTAGATTCAGACGCTTTTCTTACTTAAATATTCGTTTGGAATTTCTGTCTTAATTCAAATCTTGTTTCTCTTCCTCTTTCCAGTATACCCTCTCCTGTGGTATTGGATAATGGGAAACCATTTAATCGACAACGAAGACTTAACTAGTCTCCATGCGAAGTATGAGTTGAGGCATGTAAACAAACAACTCTGCCCTCTAGCGGCCGGTATGGGAATCATCTACCCCCACACATCCATGACTGTACACACATATATATAAAAATAACGCTTCATTGGCATCAATATAATCGGTCAGTTATTGATTATCGGAGCATATCCCCACCAGGCTGCTAGCTGCTCCTCCTTCCCACCAACCGAGGGAAAGGGAATCAAATATTCAGTGGAGTATGTATATATGGGGCTCGAAGTCTATAAAGAAAATAGAAAGCCAAAAGACCCTCCGTCCGTCGCCCCTTCGTTTCTCGCTCTCGCCAGCCACCTTAATACCCCCAGACCCCTACCACTAGAGCACCGGCTCTTCCTAGAACCCCCGACATGTCGTTCTACAATACCTGATGTTATTCTACCGTGTAATAGCGGTATTTCACGCAGTAGTACTACTACAGCTGCTGCGCTACAGTAGACGCCAGTGTCATGAGCCTCCTGTCTCGGTTAAGAAACATGCTATGAACATAAGTCACATATACAGTAAAGGCGATTGACGCTTATACTTTCCCTAGACTGACGACTGTAATGGCTAAATCGCGCATAACTCGTTTATTTTAAACTCTCTTGTCAAGTTAGAACAGGAAAAAAAAATGAAATAAAAAATTACACAGCAATTGCAAGTTAAGAAATGAATTCCACATTTATTCTCGTGCAGAACTGAGACTTGAACACACACACACACACACACACACACACACACACACACACACACACACACACACACACACACACACACACACACACACTTCCTACCCCACCTGGACTGGCCACCTCTGCCCAGCCCTTGCATAGCAGCAGCCAGAGTCAGTAAGGCACCGGTCGCATTCCACACGACTCCTGGAGGGGCGGGACGTCCTCCTGACGAAGGGGTGGTATAGCGATGGTGATGGTGGTGGTGTAGTGGTGGTGATGGTGGTGGTGGAGTGGTGGTGATGGTGGTGGTGGAGTGGTGGTGATGGTGGTGGAGAGTGGTGGTGGTGGAGTGGTGTTGATGGTGGTGGAATGAGATGGATGTGTACATATATACATATATATATATGACTAGTGTTGGTGGACTCGGCCTGCATGAGAAGAGAACAGCGTCGCTGAGGATATTCTCGACTCAGAGGAGCCTACCTTACCCTGCTTCATTATGGAACGCTATCTTGGAAGCTGTAGAAGCTCCGTATAAAGAGATGAGGTTATATACATATAACTCATAGGACTCATAGGAATATATATATTATCCCTGGGGATAGGGGAGAAAGAATACTTCCCACGTATTCCCTGCGTGTCGTAGAAGGCGACTAAAAGGGAAGGGAGCGGGGGGGCTGGAAATCCTCCCCTCTCGTTTTTCTTTTTTTTTTCAAAAGAAGGAACAGAGAAGGGGGCCAGGTGAGGATATTTCCTCAAAGGCGCAGTCCTCTGTTCTTAACGCTAACTCGCTATCGCGGGAAATGGCGAATAGTATGAAAAAAAAATAAATAAATAAATATATATATATATATATATATATATATATATATATATATATATATATATATATATATATAACACATCAGACATTTCCGAATGTTAACTACACAGAAACATAACTTTCTAAGATACTGCACGTTATACAACAGTACAAGGGAATAAGAATTCGAAGTATTTGCCGTGTTCACAATGACTCAAATACAAAGAAATACATGAGTACGTCAAGTCCCAAAGATAATTATCGTCAATAGTAACTGTCTAGGGCGAAAAATACTCTGGTAAGAAGCCATTTAAAGAGGCCGGAAAGGTCATGGTCGAATCGCTAAGCAAAAACGTAAATAATGCGGAAGGCCAAAGACAGACCCGCTAGCATACCGAATCGACCTATTGCCGTCGGGGTTTCATTTTCAGCATTTCTTCCTTAGCCAATGGCAGACGTGTAAATATTTCCTCTCAGCCAATCAGGTTTTTAGATTTTAGATGAATCATCCAAATGCGAGATCTGGCGGGAAAAGGGTGATTTTAAGATGTTAGGAGAAATCAATAATGATATACGTAGAATGCATAGCTTTCTCTAACCTACGATTATGTAGGCAATTACCGGGATGAAAAATATTCTGAAATGATTAAAGAAAAAAACTTCCAATTACCAAATTACGCGAGGGGGAAGGACTCAGGGAGGGGGGGTGGTGGAGGAGGCAAGCGCCTTAAATGAAGGGGTGTGTGCGTGTGTGTGTGAGCGAGGGGGAACAAGTGTGGGAAAGGCTTGGCCAGAGTAGCGCTTGAAGCCAAGGTGAGTGAGAGAGAGAGAGAGAGAGAGAGAGAGAGAGAGAGAGAGAGAGAGAGAGAGAGAGAGAGAGAGAGAGAGAGAGAGAGAGAGAGAGAAGGGGGGGTAAATGAACCTGGGGCAAGGGGATCGCGTGAATCATCTACCAACGATTCCCACCACCACACACATGGGGGAGGGGGGAGGTTGTAAGGGGGGAAGGAAGGGGGAAGGAAGGGGGAAGGAAGGGGGAAGGAAGGGGGGAAGGAAGGGGGCAAGGAAGGGGGTTCCAACCCCCTTACCCCATCCTCAACCCCCACCTTGACTGAGGGGGCGCAGGGGGAGAGAGGAGAGGGGGCGCGCCAGTGGAGCCCTGGAAGGGTGTACACATCCAACTCAGGCGTCCTGGAAGTGTTGACCCATCCAGGCCAGCCGTTGTCCGGGTCTGGAACTCGTCCTCTGGATTCGCCGTAACTCATCAATGCCCATCGAGAATTCGTCACTCAGAGTGTCACACTGAGTGACATGTCTGGGTAACTCAAAGGCCCCCTTGGGAACACCTCAATATCCTGCCGCAAGGATTTTATCGACCAACCCCTCAGGGTGGATGAACAGCTGGGTTGACTGCGGACCGACTTGCCGCAACTAGGATTCGAACCCAGACCCTCGATCCAGGGTTGGCCCGTGAACGCGTCACGGCCAGGAACGCGCTAACCAGCTCCATCTAACTTTCATGTTGTGTCTTGGTAAGAAGACTTACTTACATTCCCGTGAGAGTAGACACACACACACACACACACACACACACACACACACATACACACACACACACACACATACCTCCGCTACACTTAGCAATCTCTCGCTTACCGCTAGTCTGTCGTCGCTACGGGGGACGATCTCCAATGTGGAGATGGGTTTTCTGTTCTCTCTCTATGGAATGTCCACAGGCTTGCTCAGGGGGAGAGGGTAAGAGGGGCAGAGGGGGGTGGCAATGGCATTGCAGTGGTTGGCGCGGAATGTTTGACGTGGCCTTGAGATGGAAGGGGGAGGCGGCCTGGCTCTTGAACATGAGTCATGAGTAAGAATCGTTTGGGGTCATGAATTATGTGAGGAAAGGTTTGGTTCGGTCATCGGGTAGATGAATTCCTCTGCATACAAGTGAGGGGGTCGTGTGTCGGGTTTGTCCACCAGTGGTCAAAGGGTACGTGGTGTGTGTGTGTGTGTGTGTGTGTGTGTGTGTGTGTGTGTGTGTGTGTGTGCGTGTGTGTGTTTGTGTGTTTGCGCGCGAGGATGTAATGGGTAGAATTTTACTAATTAATCTCTTGGAGTGGGAGGGTACGACCCTTGGAGTGGTAGGGTTACGACTCTTGGAGTGGTAGGGTTACGACTCTTGGAGTGGTAGGGTTACGACCCTTGGAGTGGGAGGGTACGACCCTTAGAGTGGGAAGGTACGACCCTTGGAGTGGGAGGGTACGACCCTTGGAGTGGTAGGGTTACGACCCTTGGAGTGGTAGGGTACGACTCTTGGAGTGGTAGGGTTACGACTCTTGGAGTGGTAGGGTTACGACTCTTGGAGTGGTAGGGTTACGACCCTTGGAGTGGTAGGGTTACGACCCTTGGAGTGGGAGGGTACGACCCTTGGAGTGGTAAGGTACGACCCTTGGAGTGGGAGGGTACGACCCTTGGAGTGGTAGGGTTACGACTCTTGGAGTGGTAGGGTTACGACTCTTGGAGTGGTAGGGTTACGACCCTTGGAGTGGGAGGGTACGACCCTTAGAGTGGGAAGGTACGACCCTTGGAGTGGGAGGGTACGACCCTTGGAGTGGTAGGGTTACAACCCTTGGAGTGGTAGGGTACGACTCTTGGAGTGGTAGGGTTACGACTCTTGGAGTGGTAGGGTTACGACTCTTGGAGTGGTAGGGTTACGACCCTTGGAGTGGTAGGCTTACGACCCTTGGAGTGGGAGGGTACGACCCTTGGAGTGGTAAGGTACGACCCTTGGAGTGGGAGGGTACGACCCTTGGAGTGGTAAGGTTACGACCCTTGGAGTGGTAGGGTGACGACCCTTGGAGTGGGAGGGTTACGACCCTTGGAGTGGTAAGGTACGACCCTTGGAGTGGGAGGGTACGACCCTTGGAGTGGTAAGGTTACGACCCTTGGAGTGGTAGGGTGACGACCCTTGGAGTGGGAGGGTACGACCCTTGGAGTGGTAAGGTTACGACCCTTGGAGTGGTAGGGTGACGACCCTTGGAGTGGTAGGGTTACGACCCTTGGAGTGGTAGGGTGACGACCCTTGGAGTGGGAGGGTTACGACCCTTGGAGTGGGAAGGTACGACCCTTGGAGTGGGAAGGTACGACCCTTGGAGTGGGAGGTTTACGACCCTTGGAGTGGGAGGGGACGACCCTACAACCAGTACACCTGAATCTCAAGAAGATAACAGCAGCCAATAGAAATGAAGAGGAAACTGGATAACTACTACGACACATGGCAACGAGAGGAAGGCCAAACAAGCAGTTAATAATGTTGACCTCTACGAGAGCCAGGAGGTCACGTGGACAAGACTATGGCAGCAGCTACAGAGAATGTAAACAATAGATCATTGTAATAACCACGAGGATAACAGCCAATTGGAACATGCCGTGTGGCTGCAGTTCCGTTCGTAACGACCATTGTCAACACCAACCAGCAAAGCTAAAAGCCTCATAAAAGCTAAATACGTCACGAGTAATGTGTGCGTAAGCCATTATCTAATCTTTTTTTTTCTCCAAGAAATTGTTATCTAAGGTCTTCATCAATGCAGTTTACTTCTATATTACCCAAGGTCTAAAGTCCCCCCCCTCCAACAGTTGTAGCTCAGGAATATGTCCATACGCCATTCGTCGAGCACCCCGTCACCCTCACCCCTTGCTAACTCGAGATCCCTTGTCCCACGGTTGCATTTCGGCACCATGACAACAACACACCGAGAGCAATTCCAGCTGGTATAGATCGTTATAACAACAGTCCCATCCTAACCATTGGGCATGTTATCGTTAGGCCAGGACCTGCTGGTAGGTCAGAGGTCAGTGTAAGTCTTATGGGGTCAGGTCGTGGTCAGGTCAAGGGGGTCAGGCCAAATCCTATTAATGAGATTGGAGATTAGAACAGGCAGGTCCCGCTCGTCAAGTCAGAGGTCAAACTAAGTCCTCATGGTCAAGTTAGAGGTCTGATCAGGCACTTTGCTGGTCAGGTCAGAGGTCAGTATGACCTTACTGGTTAGGTTAGAGGTCAGGTCAGGTCAGGTCGTGGATAGGGCTGTAGGGTATGATGGTGCGTAGGGCTCATCATGCGTGTAGGGTAATTAGCGAGTGTAGGTCTAGCGCTGCACTGCTCACGATAGATTATCGATCTGCGCTGATAACACACACACACACACCCACACACACACACACACACACACACACACACACACACACACACACACGAATATGGCTGAAATCGCAGCGATCTTTAACTTTCGAACACAATACAATACACTAACATCGGAGTTTAAAAAAAAAAGAAATATATATTGAAATCCCGTAAAGAAAGTATAAACAGAAACAGAAAATCTGTAGCTGCATAGACGAACAACCATTCGAACAAATCACATGGGAAAACTAAAGATTTTCAGAAAGAAAATGGAAAGACGGTATCAAGTAAAACGAAAGAAAACGTAGAAAGGGAGAAATATCTTGGAGGAATCTCAAAAAACGAGTTTTGTAAAACGTCTTAACGAGGCGTTGAATATGTGAGATAATCACTAACTAGAAAACGAGGTGTTTACATACGCCTTTCATCATAATAACAGGTGGTTTGCATGTCTCAGATTAGAAAACGGGGTGTGGACATATATATCCTTTTAAGTAGGACATATCGTGTACAGCACATGTCTCTAATTAGAAAACAGGATGTTCGTACATATACATATATATCATTTAATATGAAAACGGTGTTCAACTACAACTAATTAGAAAACGGGGATTTTTACACATGGCTTCCGTCGGAAAACGAGATGTTTCGTTAGTCTTAACGAAACGGGGAACGTACTGATGGCATTAACGTGTTATAATTCCCTTAACTTCGACCTTATAGACAAGGGACATACATCCATGAGGGTCTGTATGGTGTACGAAGGATCTTAATTAAAAATCAAAAGAAAACGGTCATACAATCAAAAGAAAATGATCATACAATCTAAAGAAAATGGTCATGATTTTGTTTTTTATACTAATGACAATTCTAATCACCCTTAGATCTGATAGGTCAATAAGCTTCCAAAAAAATATTTAGCTTAGAGCTTATTCAAAGCTAAATATCTGCTTTCTAAATCCCGATCTTCTAAGAGTTGAGGATAATTTTGAATTAGCTTTCTAAGAACTTAATAGCTGAGCGAGCTTTGTTTGTCTTGAGGTATTCATAGCTTTGTGAAGGTCAGCTATTTTTTTTCCTTGTACGTCTCTGTTAATAATAGCTTTTGAAAATACGTGACAATGTATCAACGTATTTTTCGCCTGATTTAATCCAGTAATTATACGATAGTTGAAAATCTATACATTGTTAAAGAGTGTATATATATATATATATATATATATATATATATATATATATATATATATATATATATATATATATATATATATACTCTTTAACAATGCATAACTTTTTTTAACTTGTTTAATTACTAGATTATATATATATATATGTATATATATATATATATATATATATATATATATATATATATATATATATATATATATATATATATAAAACACTCATTCTTATCTGTATGATTATCTTTTGTGCCATCACGTCTCGCTAATGAACTTTCATATATAATTATCTTCACATTCCTTCACCAATAAACACCTCTAATTATACAGAGATGTATATAGAAGATATGTAGTTAGCAGTTCTATATCCACAGCCATCATCATGTGTCTGTACCGGAAGAAGACATATGCTAATCGGAGAATTCCGAAGTATGTAAGTGGTATGCAAATATCTATGCATGCAGATGTATCCCACTTGTACATTGTGTGTGTGTGTGCGTGTGTATGTGTGTGTGTGTGTGTGTGTGTGTGTGTGTGTGTGTGTGTGTCACGCTTTCCTCTCACTGGGGGCTCTAAGAGGTAGACTAAAGAACTACATTCTTTTTTCTGGGGGTGACCAGGGAATCTTCTCTCTGGGGGGTGTGGGTATCCCCAGAAATTCATAACTTCTTGGTGGGTAAACAAAGGAATTATTCTAATTTTCTATGGGGGCTGAGCAAAGGTATCTTTTTCCGGGGGGTTGGTTATGGAGTGCCTTCTTTCTCTGGGGGTATAAAAAGAACTTCTCTTTCCCCTGCCTCCTAAATGGCCCGGCGAGTTCTCTGGGGTTTTAACTATTCCCCCCAGAGTCTACCCCTCACAACATACCAACACGGCAGCGAACAGCGGGAGGAAATGACAAATAACATACCACTTAAAACACCTCAATGAAAACATAGCAAAAAAAAAACAAAGGACAAAAGTAAAGCACCCCACAAACAACAGAGCAACAGGAGCACAGCAACCACTGATAACAGAGCACTGGTAACATAGCAACACAAACAGTTTACTGGTGGCGATAAAAGCCCAGGATTACATGTTGCGAATGGAATTCAGTACTGAAAGTACAGCCAATAGCAATACAGTAATGAGGACACGCAATGTGGATATTAATGAGAATACACCATGGCCATATGTACTATAATATTCAAGAATAAATCTTCTAGATTTCATTTCATTTCTTTTTTTCTTAACCAGAAGCTATTTTTTGAGGGGAAAGCCTTTGATGCGTACCATTCACTCCATTGACGACGATGATGTGGCCGATGGGGCGGGCGGGTGGGGGGTTTCATGCGAAGCTTACCTGTTGTTCTCTATTGTTCCCTCGCGTGTACATTCCTGGGCCCAGTGCATGCACCATGCAACGGCTGAGGCACTCCAGCCAGAGACCCTTACCAGACATGAAGATGGGAAAAAAGGTAAGTGACGATGGATATGTCTCTTTCAGTGAAGGTATATTTAGCCATCTCTATTTTATCT